>NC_081198.1:41705228-41781662 GCF_902713425.1 Acipenser ruthenus | reverse complement strand
TTGTTTGTACTGTTTGTTTAGTATGCTACAAACAGCCTAATATTTAGAGCAGTGTGCTACTTAGAAATGGTAAAAGATTACATGCAAATGTAATGAACTGTCAGGTTCACAAAATTTCAATTAAGACTGGCCTTTATATTTTCAAACTATTGTTGCAGAGAAATAACTTTTTTTAGTCTGTGAAACAGAACAAGGATTTGGTATCCACTAACCAGTGTATGTACTTGCTAATCTCAGTGGTGTCACTGGGATAATTAAAATGCATTATACTTCAACCAGAAGGACACTGCAAAGAGTTATGGTTTAAAATGTAAAGGTTTGGTGGTGCAAATGCCTGCCTGCTTACAATAATTGAAATATTTAGTAAGTACAGTACAGCTTTGTGCATCATCGAGAATTTCGGACATTGAGACATTTATATAATATATATATATATATATAATATATATATATATATATATTATATATATATATATATATATATATATAGCAAATTTAGTTAATTCTGTAGGGTGATGCAAAACCTTTGGCCATAACTGTACATGAAGATTACAAGGATATATATATATATTTTTAATATACTGTAGTGTTCTGTTTCCATGGCTACATAGAATATATATATATATATATATATATATATATATATATATATATATAAGAGGTGTTCTGTCAGTTCTCTCATTATCCATTCACCCACAGAATGTCTTGAATCTGTTCATGCAGTTTTTCTGCACTGAAGGTACATGCACAGTGTGTCTGGACTGTCCCTTTGTATTTTATTTTATTCACCAATTCTAACAAACATTAAACTCATCCTCAAATGACATTGTTTTAGACCCAGTTATTTGTAATTATATACAGTTCTCATGTTACAGAACAAATAGATAGAGAGATAGAATTTAAAGTGTTGTCATCTCTTTACATTATTTAAAAGGCTTTCAGATAAACCCATCAAGTCATCAATCCAACAACTTTCAAAAGGTTGATAAATGCATTTATTTATTTTAGAATCTCAGATACGTTTTTTTAGTGCTGCAGAGCATTCCAGTAGAACGGAACTATATAAATGCTCTCAAATCTTTTTTTTTTTTTTTGTATTACTGAATTTTCAACACATGCAATAAGAAGAAAAATTTGTCTTCATGCAAGTTAATTAAACATTTGGAATGTGCAATGTTTACAATAATCATAAATTGTCTTTTTTTGCATAGTGAAAGTTCCCTTCCATACTCTTATCTTCAACAGTTCTTTTGAAAACAAAGTGTTAATTTAATGAGTGCATTTAATAAGCATAATCTTGTCTCGCCTCGATGATATGCTTTACAACAGCACCCGATGATCCATTGCTGGGTAATGTTCCCAGTCATTACTGCAATGCCAAAATTAGTACTCCTCATTTCAATCTCTCACTTAAAGATCAATCTTCCTCTTACTCTGACAGTTTTACTGAATAGTAAGAGAGCAAGAGCAAACTGCTTAATCACACTTTAAGTGGATTCCTGTTCTGTTTTTAGAATCTATCTTGCATTCATTGAAAGCCAACTAAATAATGTACCTGGAAAAATAGGTTCCAATTGCGTTGCCTCGCATATGCGAAGCTTGATTTAAGGAAAGTAAATCACAGATTTAACCCTTTTATTGTGCACACTTTCTTTACCATCAAAATCTCATTGGTAATTCATCCATTCTCATTCGTAGAATCATTACCGATTCATGAATGTTCATGAATAGCCTCTGTGTACTTGCTACTGTTTTAGACTAATGGCAACCTCACATTTCTTCTTTAATGAAAGATGAAACAGTCTTTGTCTTGACATTAATGAATGACTAATCTAATGTGACATACAATACATTCCCATTGTCCAATTCCAATGTAGCTGAAAGCTAGCTGAAGACTGCTATAGGGGGATACAAATTAAAACATAATGTCAATGCATCAGAATAGGGTAAACATTTCTTAAAACATTGGCATGTATCAATAAATATGTTGCTTAGATACTATAGGAATCTCCTGAAACACACACTATGTAAATATGCTGCTCTGTAAGTACAGTAGTTAAAAAGAAAGAAAAAAATGAAATGCTCTAGATTTTCAGAATTTGTCTTTTTTATCATTTGTTATAAAGATAATGAAATGACAATGTAACTAACTCCAGCGTGTATTTTGTTTCAGGTTTATTGCAAGACCATGTGCCTTGGGCCTTAAAATCCAAGCAAATGGACCACAGAAAGCTCAACCCAATGCTATTCTTGAGAAGGTCTTCACTGCAATTACCAAGGCAAGAGAACTTGCTGGTCACACACCGTGTGCTGTAACTATATTTGTGAACGTGCATGCTGATGTTATTCAGGGGCTATTTATGGATCACAAGAGTGTCTGCATACGTCATAATAACATCCAGTAGTAGAGTGACACACACATACACACGCATTAATGAGATTGCAGATTAGGAGGAGGTAGGTTTGTGATACTGTGCCTGTAGGGGGACATACTGTATGTTCAAGTATCAGAACTTGCTCTACAGATTAAAAAGAGATGATTATTCTTTATCTAACATTATCTGAATACTGTACTTAAAATGGAAAAGGCCACGCCAAATATGACTCTTTTTGCAGTATTTGTGAGTTATTCCGACTTCTTTTTTATGTTAATGTATTTATTTATTTAGAAAAATGTTTTGATTCAGTTTTTTTTTTTTTTAGCATTTCACTCAAGTATTACTATAATACATGTATATACAGTGGCTGTAGATCATGGTGGTTTACTTTCTTTATAATACTGTTTTAATTTTGCATTTACAACAGTGGTATGGGATGTATGTTACTAACATACTTCTTGGTCTGATTTTCACAAAAAAACGTTAAACAGGGTTTAGGGTTGCCACCTCGCTCCATAATGATGGGACAGGTTTTTGAACTTGCCACAAATGAATTGATTTTAATCATCGTGTAAAGTGAGTGTGCATTGCGTGGTCTGTTGCTAAATAAACTGAATTGTTTAACTTACTAGTTATAGTACTAAAGGCAGGCACCTTTATTAAATTAGATTGTTTCTGTCAATCAGAACTATACATCTTGCTGATTTGATTTATTTGTCTGATTGGGTGGGGATGTGTGAATCAGGAAGAAATATTAAATAAATAGAAACTGGACCACAATGAAAAAGAGTGTGTGTGAGTGCAAAGTTCTCTATAATGATGGAGTTGCAGTATTTTTATAGATATTTCTGCTCACATACAGTTTCTAGTAGTACGGTTTTAATCCATGTTGTTACGATGCACTCAGGACTGATTCACCTCCCCAAGCAAATAAACAATTACACCCATTTCATGAAGCAGCTCAAGCAATTCACACTCACTTTACAGTGCTTGTTCATTAAAATACATTCATTTGTGGTTTAGAGGCGAGTTGAAAGAAAAACATGTCTTGGTGTCCTGGAATTATGGGGCTATGCGGTAATGCTAATAGGTTGCACTTAACTATTATATTTTTTTGCTTTAGCACCCTGATGAGAAGAGATTAGAAGGCCTTTCCAAGCAGCTGGACTGGGATGTGCGCACCATTCAACGCTGGTTTCGACAGCGAAGAAACCAGGAGAAACCCAGTACCCTCAGCAAATTCTGCGAGAGCATGTAAGGACATTTGTCTCTTGGAATCCTAATATAGAGTTGTTGTATTAAAAAAAAAAAAGAAAATGAAAAAGCACACACTAGAGTCTTATACTTTGTGATGTACATGTCACACAGTACAGTACAGTACATAGAAATGTATGGTGTTAATACAGATTCACCTTGACGGAACTAGCTGACAGCAATAATGACTAGTCACTGATTTGGAAAAAACGTGTTTGTGCATAAAGGTTGCCCATTTCAACTTTGTGTTGTTGGCCCCTTTTAGATATACAGTTCCTGGTGGTCTTATTATTACTATATTACCATATTACTATATTTTCCCTTCAGCTGAGAATACATTTGGTCTTGCACAAAAAGCTTTCTGGTAAAGCAACTTACCACAATGGTACCACAATATTTACTGTCGTGCTACATTTTGTACAGGATCAACTTGCTGATACCTAAAACCCATTGCTGCTGACAGTTCTGTAAATAAATGACAGTAGTATTATATACAGTGCTTCTCAAAAGTACTGAAACCCTCTTCATATTTCATTGCAAAATACTCCAATTCAGAATGTCTGTTGATTTAAGTATTCTGCATTATGTATTGAGATAGAAAAAGACTGGCCTGACTTCTTGTATAGCCTCCACATGGAACAAGGTACATTTGTAATCACGGACACTAAATAACTGGCTTCTATTTTTCTATTTTAATAAAAATTATTTTCAGCTTGATATAATACCCAGGGTAGCAGATAATAAGAATGCTACGCCATCTTAAGCTTTGCAAGTCACACCTGGGATTAATTAGACATACCCTTGATGATTCAAGCTTAGGTGTATCTAAGAGCAGTAAAACCTGCAATGTTTAAAAATGCTGTGCAGTGAGTCTTATCCAGGTTTGCTGTCAGGTGGGTGTCTGTCTGTGAAACAGACGCTAAAGATTGCTCTACGTTATTATGTTCCTTTAGAACAACACTCCCATAGAAAATTAGATCCTAAAATGGTAAACAGCTAAATGGCTATTGCCCCCCCGCCCCCCCTTCCAAGTTTTGCAGCAGCCTTTGAATATGTTTATTACTAGCACTAAACATAGTCAAAGATTCACTGGAGTAGAGCCTCAATCATTTGAAATGGGATTATTAAGTAGCATTATTAAGACCCATTTTTATAAGTTTGTAAGCTTTTGCATATGGAAATACCTTGTAATACTAAGTTGCTGCCCATATGAGTGATTTATCCATTGTACGCATTATTAGACTTGCATTCTGTAATGTATAAAAGCTGCATCTTCCTGTTGCAAGACAGCCTGTCTGACCATCCTTGATTAGGGAGCTGAACATTTAGACATGGTAAGGAATGGTCACGTACTGTGTCTCTCCAGACCAGTTTAAAAACCTTGTGTGAATAGTGTCTCTACAATCTAATTACCATTTTAAAGCAGGTTTTTTTATTTTATTGTCCATACCCTGTAAATTCTGACTTTATTGCCTTGCGAAATCTTTCCCCTTTTATAGCCCCATTTTTATTTCCTGTTGTTCAAGGCAGTGGAGGCATGTCATAATCTACAATATATCTCAAGTTATAGGCTGCTAACTTGACAGCTAAAAAGGTTTATGAGGATGTAACATGTCTCTAATTTGTGTCAAAGTATATCTCTGAGTTTGTTTCAGTCTGTCACAGAATCTCCAAAGTGTCAAGACTGCCTGAAGTGTGGAAGACTGCGCTGTAATAATGTGCTAAGACAGAAGACTCAGGGGTAAATGTACTAAAGTGGTGCGGCTGTCACAAACCAGTTGCAAACGAGTCGGAAGTCTTGGGTGAAATGTACCAAACAAGCGCAATGCTATTTGCGACTTATTAGGGAATACTTTGTTTTTCTTTGTGGTTCAATCTTAGATGAATATGTAATTATGGACGTTCCTGCATAAATTTACCAAAAGCGGGTGGAGATAGTGCAAATCGGGGTTCTCAAATATTATAACGAGATGTGCTAAAGCTGCCGACAATTGTGACACTTACAATTGCATCAATTTATTAAGAACTTTTGAAAGAATGTTTTAAACAGTTGCAATTAGCAAACCTTTAAAAGGCAGTATGAAAAACACTATCCCCTAACCATGGCCGCTGTGATTGCAACAAGAAGGAGACATCATTTTCAGCACGTGCGAGTGATTTGTAGGATGAGAAGAGAAAAGGTATTTCGTACCCTCTTCGATTTAAATGAAGACCAAATTAAGCACAAGTACAGACTCGTCTAATGTCTAATTTAAAAGGTGACATGGAGCCTGTCACCCAGAAAAGTCATTCTGTCCCTGCAGTGGTCAATCTATTGTGCACCCTGCATTATCTTGCCTCTGGGTTCTTTCAGGGGACTGATATAGCTGTTGCTGGCATTTCCCAGTCTGCTTTTTCTCGTGCGTTGCCAGTTGTGCTCAATGCAATGCAAATACCTATTTTTCCCTAAAAGCAGCGTGTACTTTACGGGAAGGGAAGGGTGGCGTCTATTATACGTGTGCATTAGAATATAAAAACCATGGAAGGTCTTTTGCTTTGAATATTTCATCGAGAAATGAATACATATTTTAACAAGTTCATGACGAGATGAGATGTGTTGCTCCATCTCATTTGTACATTTAACTTTGATCTAGATAAACACTGTAGCCAGCAGATGCAAATCTCCAGGCATTAAAGTACTCTATCTAATAACAAACCCTCATGCTTGGGGGGTTGTGTTTTCTCCTTGTCCTGTGCTCATGAAGTTCCCAGTTCATATATTGTTTTCTTTCCATTCAGAGAAATGTGTAGTAATATTTCAACTTCTGCAGATGACATTTCAAATTCAGTCATATCTTGAGAACTAACTCTTCAAACTTGCCATGGTTGTTAAGCTAAGGTTATCAGAGTGATGGATGTGTTCTAGCTTTTTAGAGATACTCATGTTTCATGGCATTCGTACTGACTACTGTGTTATTTACATCTTCAGTGGGGAATATGTAAATAATTTGCATACAGTTTGGCATACTTGTGAGATCCCCTTTTGACAGTATATAACCATTCTAAATTGGGCTTGTGTGAAAGAAATATCTCTATTGTTGCCAGCATCTGCAATTCTCAACACCTTAGTCTCTCTGGATCTTGTCCAAAAAACATTTGCAAATCCCAGTCCAGTAGAAATTCATTACACTTGAGTGAAAAAACTGAACATCTTTTTCCCCTCCAAATGGTACACTGTACAAAACAAAATGCATGCAATAGGGCCTTGAGGTCAGAAGAATATACTTTGTAAAACTGTATGTAAAACAATGAGCTATTCACAGTTCATCATAGCATAGACTAATATTACTGATGCATAAACAACAAAACAGATCTTGAAGCTAGAATATTGCTTTTTGACTCATAATCACATTTGTTTTATAACTTGTATATTTTTTCCCTGCTATGAAAAATTCCAGTGAAATTTACTTGTTCTGTTCCATTGACAGAAAAACTGCATTAGTTGTTTGAAGTCTACAGGAACAGTATTGATTAAACTGTACTCCACAGGTAGATGCATGTAAACACAAGCTTTTTACACTACATTCAGTATAGAAAAAGAAATACTAATGTAGTGCTATTAACAATAGTATGAAAATTAGCAATTTGGGGATTTTTTGTACTGTATACTAATGTGAGTGTTGACATACAGTGTCTTTTGTTCAATCTTATTAATCCATATAATTTAAATTCACTCATAAACTAAGCTGTGTGTTTAGTTAAGACTGAGCTAGTAAAACAGTTTGCTGTAATCCAGGACAGTTTTGAGAACGTCACAGTCATCCAGTGGAATACAGCTGGAGTTCTGCAAAGAACAATTCGCTCGGCAGCGATGAGTCTGTTGAAGCAGGTGGTCTGTTAAGACCACCAGATGGACCACAGCTGGTTGGCTGCTATTGAATATAAATGTGGATGCTTTTCCCTTTATTGAAGAAAACAAATTTAATCTGTGCCAATTTGGCCATCTACAGTACAAGGCTCTGTTGATGCATTTGTCATATTTATTCTATCTTTATATGATTTTGTTCACCCCTTGGAAATTACCCCTGACCCCCCACCCCCCTTTTTTATATAAAGGGATCTGAGAGGATTGGACAATTCTTACCAAGGTCAGAGCAGTCAGGACTTCCGTCTCAGTAAGATTATGTCCTTTTGTCTTTGTCTGTGCATTTTATTGCAGGTATTTGGAGTCGAAGGATGGTGTGTGCAAAAAGATTAGTATTACAAACTTCGACTTTTTAGACTTAAACATACTGCAAAGAATGCCTTTCATATGCTTCCAGTTAATACGCGAAGGGATATGTGGGCAGCAGTGTGGAGTAGTAGTTAGGGCTCTGGACTCCTGACCGGAGGGTCATGGGTTCAATCCCGGGGGGGCCGGGGACACTGCTGTTTACCCTTGAGCAAGGTACTTTACCTAGATTGCTCCAGTAAAAACCTAGCTGTATAATTGTATGTAAAAATAATGTGATATCTTGTAATAATTGTAAGTCACCCTGGATAAGGGCGTCTGCTAAGAAATGTAATAATAATAATATATTTTCAAATCTGTTACTCCAGTTAACACTTTGAAAAAATGCCCCAAAGTATATAGTCGTCTTTTGTACTGTACAACACAAACTGGAGATTTTGATGAGATACTGTGTAGCATTTCATAATATCTTCAGCCACAGGGAAAACTACAGTAATTGAGTTATTGAGTGGTGGAACCAGAGAAACTGTGTCATACAAGTTCAGAAAGAATCTGCACTGAATTGGGGTGGTGGGGGGGTGAAATCTGCCAGTCATTTCTGTGATTTGTAAATTTCATACAACTGGCATTGTAGGGACAACGTATATTGTGGCTGACTCCAGACATGCCAAAGTATGAGAGTTCTATTAAGAGATTACATGTGATACACATAACTGTATTTTAGGATTTCATATTAAGTCCTTGTGGTAGTGAGATATACTAATCCTGTTATGTTTTCAGATAACATTTTAAGCAATCGCATAAGGTGAGCTCATTTGTTTTTGTAAATCTGAGCAGTCATGTGATTGAGATATTAGTGCCAGTGTATTTTATGGTTTTCTTGGTCACATTATGGGTGTTATAATATAAATTAACACTTTTGTGGAAGCAGTTCTACAAAGCTGCTGCCTTTAAACTGTCACAGTCTCATATCTTAGAGACTTTTTGAAGTACTGGCTTCATATGTTAAGTGTTATATAAACAATTCAGGCTAAATTTATCAGAGTCCTTGACATTGGCTTAGACCCAGCGTGGCTGCTATATTGAGAGTACATAACTTATTAGGTTGCTGTGACTTTTCCACCACAGCCTTTAAAAAAAAAAAAAAAAAAAACCCTATTCTATGATTCTCACAGCTTGATTATTATCGGCCAATAAAACTCCTTTGTTACAATTTTGCTAGGACATTTTATTTAGAAGTTTAGCCTGCAAAAACAAAAATGAGGACAAAGCAGTTGGCAGAAAATATAAGTTAAGACTCCTACAAAGCAGGATGTGGATTGGATTGTGTTGTGGGGATTGGACAATAGCACGTTCCTGTTCTTCACTGAGGACTTCTTACACAGCATTGCATGGGAAACCATAGTAGTCAGGAGAAACCTACAAGAATCGCATGCAGAGCATGGCTGTTGAAGATGGATCTGTTTACTTATATCTGCAGCCCACAAAGGACTGCAAAGCTTGCTTGAAAAAAAAAAAAAAAACCCAAACTAGTAATACAGGAAACCCTAACATGAGATAGGATTATTACGAACATAAGAACGTTTACAAACGAGAGGAGGCCATTCGGCACATCTTGCTCGTTTTGGTTGTTAGTAGCTTATTGATCCGAGAATCTCATCAAGCAGCTTCTTGAAGGATCCCAGGGTGTCAGCTTCAAAACAATTACTGGGCTGGTTCCAGACCCCCACAATTCTTTGTGTATAAAAGTGCCTACTATTTTCTGTTCTGAATGCCCCTTTATCTAATCTCCATTTGTGACCCCTGGTCCTTGTTTCTTTTTTCAGGTCGAAAAAGTCCCCTGGGTCGACATAGTCAATATGTTTTAGAATTTTGAATGCTTGAATCAGATCAACGCGTAGTCGTCATTGTTCAAGACTGAACAGATTCAATTCGACATGCCTTTTAAACCTGCGATAATTCTGGTCGCTCTTCTTTGCACTCTTTCTAGAACAGCAATATCCTTTTTGTAACGAGGTGACCAGAACTGAACACAATTTCTAGTTTAGAAACATTAATTGCTTTTTATTCTAATTACAAAAAGCAAAAACTGAATCTAGCCCCACATATTTGAACCGCACGTACTCTTTTGATAAACCTGTTTATTTTAATATTAAACTGGACATTTTCATTGTACTGACATGTGTATTGTCTTATACCCTTGTTACTAAGATACCTTGAGTTTATGAGTGTGTTTCTGTCTCTACAGGTGGAGATTTACATTTTATCTGTATATATTTACCTATGGAGTGCGGTTCCTAAAAAAGGTAAGAAAACATATACTATACCTCCCTCCAACTTACACAGTAGGACACAGTAGGACTTTATACTAAAAGCCCCCCCCCTCTGTATTTACTGCATCATTTTCAAATAAAAAGAAAACTTAAATGGTGCTCCCAAGTGGCGCATCCAGTAAAGGCGCTCCGCATGGAGTGCAGCATGCGCCCTATAGCCTGGACGTCACTGGTTCGAGTCTCCAGGCTGTACCACTGACGACCGTAGACGGCAGCTCCCAGTTGGTCGAGCGGGGGGGGGGAGGACTTAGGTCGGCCAGGGTGCCGTTAGCTCACCAGCGACCCCTGTGGTTTGGCCGGGCACCTGCGGACTTGCCTGTAAGCTGCCCAGAGCTGCGTTGTCCTCCGACACTGTAGCTCTGAGGTGGCTGCATGGTGGGCCTGCAGTGTGTAAAAGAAGCGGTCGGCTGACGGCACACGTTTCGGAGGACAGCGTGTGTTTGTCTTCGCCGCTCCCGAATCAGTGCGGGGTGGTAGCAGTGAACTGAGTCTAAAAATAATTGGCTATTCCAAATTGGGGAGAAAATGATAAAAACAATTGGTGACTACTAAATTAAAAATAAATAAATAAATACAATTAAAGATGCAAGGTCACATCAAGGTTATATGGCAAGTTTAACTACGCACTACTCAGAAGGTAAACAGGTTTGCCTGTACTTTCTGTATACTGCCTTTTAATAGAATACTGTTGTATAAAAAGATAGACATTTACATAAACTGTTATGTAAGATTGAAACTATACATGTTGCAATTATATCTTACCAATGCTTGTCTTAATAACATTAGAGGAATACTAGTTGTATCTTTTTAAACAGCCTTTTTTAATAATTTTGTTCTATAATGAACGCATCAATGTTTTTTTAATTTATTTTTTTAATTGACACATTCACTGAGTGTTTCTCTTTTTCTAGCACCTGTATCATAAAGTAATTGTAAAATGAGTTCATTTTACAGAGCTGGGGCAAGGCTCTAGGGTGTTGTATTAATAGAAACACATTTTGTATCCGAACAGCTGTTAATGGTTCCTTCAGTATTTCCCTAGTTTTTTCAACTGGTTTGATAAGAGCAAAGAAACAAAACCTGTTTTTGCTTCTTATACTACCAACAGAGTTAGTCTGGTTCCACCACTTAATAACTTCATTACTGTAGCTTTACCAATATTTACAGATATTGCCTTCAGACAACATTCTGTTTTTGTATAAATTTTCTTTGACTGTATGTGGCAATGTGCCCCGCCCCTGTGTGCATATTATGTGTTGTATGTTGCGTGCGTGTGTAAATGTTGGTGTATAGTCATTGGTACACAGGATATAAACGGGTCTGTGTTTCACGTGTGATTTAAAAAGGTAGATTTATATTTAGGCACGAGGAGGGCACAAATCACTTCACGTGCTGGTTAAATGTAATATGTGAGCACGGGGTTGCACAGAATTAATTCACGTGCTGGGATTCAAGTGAATAATTAATTAGTAATTTAATCCCAGCACAACAGTATATATAGAGACACGTAGCATTCAGTCGGGGTTGGGTGTTCGGTGAGTGGAGAACGGGATTGGAGACGGAGGTATTTGTGGAAAGTAATAATAGTTAAATCTGCTCACCGTGTTTTGTTCGTCTGTCTGTGCACTGTTTAGTTCGTTTTGTTTGTCTTTTTATTTTGGCGTATAGTGCCGTGTCCTGTGTTTTGTTACAAACCTTTTATTTTCTGTGCTGTTTATTAAATGCTGAGCGAAACCATTCGCTCAGCTTCACCAAACCACACCTCTCTGTCGTTTGTGTTCCTGTTTCTGGTCTGACGCCACCCACTCCGGCCGTCTTTGTGACACTGTAACATAACTTGGTCTCTGGCTTCTCTGGTAAGGTTTACAGTAACTTTGGAGCACAGCATTTGAGCAGAGTGGAGCGCTCCTCTCTCTCTTCCTCTTTGAAACCCCTCGCTCCAAGGCTTTTATTTCCCCAGTCTGCGCCACTCCGGTTCTTCTAATTCTGCAGCCAGCTCTGCTCCACTGCTAGTGTAAATCGCTTCCAAAATGTATGTTTTGCTATCCCTCTTCAATTTGTTTTTTTATTTATGGATTATTACCTGTTTTGTTTGTGCCACTGAGGGGTATTGGTAGGGGGATTGGGGGGGCGAGGGGGGGTTAGGGGGAGGGGGGGAGTTGGAGTGGGAGCAGTGTCACAGAGTTTTCGCGCTCACACTCCACTCAGGAACTTTACCCACTCCACTCCATGTTCCTAGCAAAATGGTCCCGCTCCGCTTGCACTCAGCTCCGCTCACATGCTCTGCTTTGGAGGAGTCACAATTGAATGTTTAGAGTAAATGCAAAACAATTTGTGTGTGGTCTGAAAACAGCATTTGTCAATATAGTGTTAAAAACTCTGTTACCTAACTGTACATTTCTTGTTGTCTTCCGTTTTGATATACTGACAATATAAGATTGCTTTTCTGGCATTTGTCAAGCTGTTAATCAGACCACCATGATATTGACTGGGATGAACACAAACCAATTGAAATACATAAAAAGCCATCTGACATCAGACGTTTCGTGTTCATGAACTGCAGGTCATACTCTAGACGTTTCCTATCATGGCCAGGCCTGAGTTTTTATAATGTTTTCATTATTTGTTTGAGGCCCAGCTGCTGGTCGATCTTATAAAACGTGCTCTTCTTCTATAACACCACATTATACTATATACAATGCTCTAACCCAAGTATAATTCTCCAGACATTTGTAAAAGGGTGCACTTTTTATTAAAAAAATATATATATGTAATTTAAAATATATATCTTTTTATATCCCTGAGCAAATGAATTTACAGAGAGCCTATAGCATGGCTTCTTTCTACTGAAGGCACAAATCAGAATGCCGTGTGTCACATGCTAACCTTCTAATATTGGATTGTTGTGTGACGCACTTTGGGTATAGCGTACTCCAATAAAATAATTAAAATAAAAAGCTGCATACACTATAACTGGCACACACAAGTCCAGTTTAAAGTATTGCTATAGTTCAGTAATTATATGCCAAATATGATTGGAAATTAGGTTGCACATAAATAGCTTCAATTCAGCTGGGATTTGTAACCGTTTCCAGCTTGACAAGGTTGTCATGCAGTCTATGGCATCCATTATGGAGATGAAATGGGATTATGTATAAGGACACTGACCCTTTTTATTCCTGAGGTGCTTTCCGTCACATGTCGTGATGCAGACAAAAATGCTGCAGAGCTGGTTTACTGGGTGTTGTAATACACCACTGTCATTTAAGCAAAACATCATAAGGAGCTTATAACATGCATGCATTTTACAAGTGCCAACCTGCTATATTTTAGTCCACAGTGTTTAAGTCATTTTATGAATTTTCTGCCTCCTTTTTCAGTTGGGTCTCAGTAGTGTAACAGCATTACTGGTTGTACATATTCCTCTGAATGGGTTTGATAACATGCATGGTCATTTACAGTGTAGTTCTTTTTAGTAAAGTTTTGTATTATGGTACATATAGTACGCTGTAAGTGCTGCACTTCTGAATTAGTGACAGCAGATCTTGTTGGGCAGTCAGAGGTCGATATAGCCCTGTATGGTATGTTTATACCTTAGGTAGACACTGCTAGAGAAGGTGGAGATTTACCCTAATGTTTTTTTCTTGGTATAAATCCAAACAAAGAGAAAGGTCCCTAGCTATGCTGCGCTATTTTTAAAACTGCATGTCTCATGGACTGAAGCTCAGGGGTCCACTGATGTACATTTTTTTTTCAACTGTTCAGTTTTAATAGATTACATTTCCTGTTGTCTTCAATGCAGCTTTTTTTTATCTTCAATACAAAAAAAAGTATGTTTTCACGGAAGAGAGGAATGGAGCATAAGATTAATTATTCTGTTTGAACATCTATTGCAGTTTACAGAAATAATGCAGGTTGGTACTTGAGCTGGGGTTGCTATGGGTATTCGTAATCTTTCAAGTATATGCAACAGTGCAGAGATGGCACAGGTGATTTGGTTGTAAATGAGAGAAGACACTTTCCTGAAAGAGTAGAACATTTGTTTAAATGTGTGGGCTATTTTGGACGCTTAGAATTTTGCTAGTGCTAGTTAAATATTTTTTAAGATTGATAAAATCCCAAGGCTAAATTGAACATGTGAATTATATACAATAACGCATAAACCAGTTAATTGCTTGTAGTTGAACTTGAGAGAGTTGGTTGTCCTGTACACAAGGTACTGAAATGACTAACAGCTGTATTGGTTTCTGGCAGGAAACCCTATATCTACAATATCTGCTAAGGTTAACTAAGTAGCAGATCTTCACATGCACAGAAATAGTTTATCTGTCATAAAATAAAAATTAAATACATTTAGAAAATGCATGGTTGGAAATACTCCTGTAGCCAGTGTGGGCTATTGTATCTCTAAAACCTGTAAAATAAGAGCAGATTTCGACTGATACCAAACCAGGAAAACATGAATAAAGTGAAATAAAAAAATATATTGATTAATTATAACTGTGTAAAATTCCATGTTGTTATTGTGTGTTTTTTTTATGAGCCTAAATAATTAAACATGATAATCACTCACCTACATGTTCTTAGTTGACCGAGCTGGCTGACTGATTATACTGCACAAATTGTTAGTTTGGTACTGGATTTGCTGATGTGAGCTTTCAAGTACATGAAAAACACCTTAAAACTGGTTAAAAGCTATTGTTAATGGGGAAAGTCTGATGAAAAGCTGAATGACTGTATCACAGCTTTAAACTGTTACAGAGGTTATTGTTGTAAAAGTTCAGCAGCATATGATTCTTTTATTTTAGTTGCTATGGCTACAGTTGTTCTTCTGGTCTGCTTTGAGTTGGCAGGCACTGGTCATAGTACTGACAATACTCACTATAATTATTGCATCCTACAGATACACATAGACTCAGGGCTATGGGGTTTATATGGCCTTATTCTTTACTTTAAAGAGGTTGCTGACAAAAATGGCACCTGGCTTAGTTTGTGAGTTTTCAGTGGCAAAACAATACTCCCCCTGATAAGGCTGGCTTTGAGAGTGAGTGAAGGGGAAGCAGCTGTACAGTATATGGAATTGATTACCATATCATTTCCAAGATCAATTACATTAGTAATGTAACACAAAAGATAATTTATTTTGGTCTCCACCTCCCTGGCCAAACTCCTACTGGAATGACTGTTCTCCTTTTTTCTCTCTTTCTCTCTGCTATGAGCTCTTTTGTACATAATTCTTTGTGTTTGTTTTGCTTTGTCATGCTCGCTTTTATTTGCTTTGTTTGGAAAAAATACAGTATTTTTTTACATAAGATAACATAAAACCTAATTAAACAACTATATTCTAATGTTTAGCAATTTGGCATTTTTTTAAAGTTTATTGTAATTGGACTTGCAATAACTATTGAGAATAAAGCTGACCAACAATCTTATTTATTTGTTTAAATACATATATATATATATATAATATATATAGGTCTTTGACCATAGAACGCTGACCATTGATCTTTGACCATAGAACGCTGAATAATTTCGTCATGGTGCAATCATTTATAGAGAGCATTACCTGTACTGCTTCAACCAGCCCCTATTAACTGAAGTAAAAACAGGCCAAAGAATAGTAGTTGCCATAGCAACAAAGCAATAACCCATTGACCTTTATTTGCATCATCAGTTCATTTCCTTCATGAGAAACAAATCCAATAGCTGAGTTGAGGTCAACAGTAACAAAGATAGTGAAAAGCAAATGCGGTTGAAAACGAAAATAAAATAGTCATTCTGCTCTGTTGCTGCCAAAAATGTAGCCAATGCATTTTCTTGAATATCTCTCGGAACTCTCAGATCTCTAAGAACAGAAGATAGCTGAAAGTTAAGAATGAGTAAGCTACTGTAATGACCTACTGGCCTTCTTGCTGAGGATGTTTCTGTAAATTTACCATCACTCACAGGTGATACTGGTACCGTACTGCAGTAGTAGTAGTAGTAGTAGTTGAAGTAATATTAGTTATATTATTATTTGCATTATTATTTTTTAATAATAATAATTTACTACCTATAGGCAGTATTTAGCAGGTATTGATCATATTATGTAATGCGTAATTACCATTAGCTAATGCTCAATGGTCTAATGTCACTTCTCTCTTTTTTTTATTTCTTTTATTAAGACTTCCTGGCTTTGGGACACCCGAGACTGCTGGTACAACTACCCATACCAGGTATATGATATCATGTGTTTACAAAGGGACAGCAACTTTCCTGTTGCAAACTAAATAACTGGTACACTGAAAGCCAGATGTTTCTTGTTCAAGGCCTTTCTCTTGTTAGAAAATCTGGTACTTGCACAAATTTATTTTATATTTATATTCTACACCTTTACCACTCAGAGAAACAAAACAAAAATAATCTTAAATGACATGTTTTTTAAATAAACTAAACTTGCACTAAGTCCTATGCTTATTGCAAATGGGATTGAGCTAAGAATACCAGGCACAGATCTCCCATTAGACCGAGGTAGGTTGCTATGCAGCATCACAAACATTCTTAAGAATGTCAACTCTGTGTCCCCTGACTGATTTTTAGAAGTTTTGTAACATTGTTATTCATAATAAAACTAGACTTTTGAGATGCAAATCTGGTTAGAAACATGCAGCCACCTTTTGTAAATCTATCAGCCCTCTCAATTATATAAGCCTAAGCCACGGATACTGCTCTTGTTTGACTAGAGTGTACATAGCCTTAATTCATTCTGCTTTCACCTTTATGCCTTATCAATTGGAGGACTGAAAATGAAATTGAAGTAGAGCTACTTCAGCCAGCAAGGCAGAACAGCTGTTGGAAAATATTCAGGAGTGCCAGCCTTTTAATTTAACCAAGCAATCATTTACTCTTGCTAATTTATTTTTCAGACATAGCAAGAATAAAAATAGGAAAATTCTCTGTTTTCTCAGGAGTAGTCTTGCAGTTTGAAATTAATTGTTGTTTTATTCCCACATGTATGACCAATTAGAATCTTTACAACTCCCACACTGTCATGTTTTACTTGCTCAGGTTAGTAGGTTAACATTACAGCATTTCTCTTGGTAATCTTACCTAAGCGCAATGTACCAGCAAGCTCATTCTATACAGACAGCTACTTCTTTCATAACCAGAGAGAAATCCACGATGGGCATACCTAGTAGCTCATCTGCAAGGCCATCATGACATAAGTGATACAGAGCGTGTATTTTTTTTATAATAATAAAGACATTTATGTTACCTTGTGATGTAGATTTATTATTATTATTATTATTATTATTATTATTATTATTATTATTATTGTTATTTATTTATTAGCAGACGCCGTTATCCAGGGCGACATACAATTGTTACATGATATCACATTATTTTTACATACAATTACATTATTTTTTACACATTATTTTTACATACAATTACCCATTTATACAGTTGGGGTTTTACTGGAGCAATCTAGGTAAAGTACAGCAGCTCAAGGGTACAACAGCAGTGTCGTCCTCCTGGGATTGAACCCACGACCCTCCGGTCAAGAGTCCAGAGCCCTAACCAATACTTCACACTGCTGCCCTTTAATCATTGTATTTTATTATTTCATCTTTTATGTTTACTGTGCATAGTGATGCTGAATTTGCAGAGAATGTTTGTAGGCATCTGGTAAACGACCCACAGCACACCTTCTAAATGTTAAAACCTTTTCCCATAACCTGTCACAAACACTGTTCTAGAGGAGATCGTGATTTTAATCTGTTCACAATAAACATATCCACCACACTGTTTATTTTCTAACCAAACAACGATTTACACAGTATACCATATATATATATATATATATATATATATATATATATATATATATATATATATACACACACACACACACACACTGTGTGTGTGTGTGTGTGTGTGTGTGTGTGTGTGTGTGTGTGTGTGTGTATATATAATGTTGCTAATATTCAATACAGTAGTCCAATTAAATTAATACTGCAGCTGTATTTATTTGTTATAAATAATAATAAAGGTGCATTCTAATAAAACATTATCACTTTATCTGGGGTGATTTGATTGATTTTGTTCTGAGATGTACTGCACTGCTGTTTTAAATGTGTCATGTGAAGAAAGTCATTGAACACAAAACCAATCCCTTGGAAGATATTTAATTAAAGATGTATACACAGGTGACTGTTTTTGGTACAGAGAATATCCAGGGCTCTGTCTAATCCATCACTTTAAGTTTTCATAAAGAGCAGTCTTACCAGTAAATGTAACTTTTAAATGATTTTATTCCCTGGCGAAAATGACAATGTTACCATTGCCCTTCTTCATAGTTTTTATTTATTTTTATTTACAGACTCTTACAACTGAACTTCATTACTACTACATTGTGGAGCTGTCATTCTACTGGTCCTTAATGTTCTCCCAGTTTACTGATATCAAAAGGAAGGTAAGCGAAGTCTATTGCCCTGTACATGGATTAATAATTCTGGGTAGAACATTTTATCTCTATATCTACTGAAATTATGACTAAAGAATGATCCAGCATAAAACAGCGCCATCTTGTGGCATACAGTTAGGGAAGACGTGAGACGTTACATGAGCAGGTATGGCAGGAGTTACAGTACCTCATAATTGAAGTGAGAAAGAACTGGTACAGTGGTGATGCCATTTGAATACTTTTTTCTACCCAGAGAGTGTTGTAGTCTGGGTACGGGATTTCATCTTGTAAGTTGTGGAGGGACTAATTAACGATCCAGTATTCCAAGGCAATTTTGCATTATATTTTGCTATTTTATAACTTGTTTTCTTATCGGTATGTTATAGTGGCTGTCTGAAGGAAACTACTCAAATGCAGTACATGTTATTCAATACAGGTACAACCTATGAAGATATTTATCTTCAACCCTTTTAAATGATATCCAGATCTTACTTAAGTTGTTCCTCATAATGCGTTATATTGATGCTTACTTGATTGGTCTGTACTATCTATTTGAGATCCTATTAATATAAATATGCACATACAGTGGAACGTAGAATATCTAACCGTCACATAACCGCCCTGATCAATTATGTTATTATGTTACTGCACTGACGAAGGCCAGTGGCCGCAACTCCTCTGCATGAAATCGCTTCATTGTTTTTTCATAATGATGTTATAATAATAAGTATATAAGCTTAACCGCAGATACCTGGTGAGTGCTTGACTTTTTACGACATTCAGTATATTTACTTGAGCCTATAGCACACCGTCAATACAAGAACATTGCTCTTTTAGCGTGCTCCTATTTTTTCTATCTCATAACCATGAATTCAAATAAATACTTAAATTATATTGAAACATGCTAACATACAGTATGTGGCTAGATTTCTGTACAAGAGCTTCGATGTTGAAAGCAGATTCTTTTAGCTAATATGTCAGTAAAAATATTTATTTCAACCCAAACCTAATGAAAAACATAAAACCTATGTTCTGTGATGGCTTAAAATAAAGAGGGTAGTTTTAACATGAAATGCAGTTTCTAATTCAGGTAAATGGTTGGCAATATTTATTTTTAAATGTCAATCTACAGTCCCTTTTCCACTCCAAATTAACAGAGTTGGTTTGTTTTGCTTTTTACATACAATGCTGTCATATGTTCAGTATTACACATATTATTAAATATGGAGGGGAAAAAATTGCATCGACACTGTTTTAGACTCTGACAAGACCCAGACAAGGGCTGGGCATGCAGGCAGCAAATCCAAAACAAGATAGCCAGGTAGCTTAACCTTCTAAACATGACAACTGCTGCGAGGTGAAGAAAGATAACCTGGGTACTATTTCCAGATGACAGCAGTTCATTATGAACTTCATTTTATTTCATAAAGTATCAGTCTACTTACTAGTTTCTTTGAGAAACACAAATCTGTCTTTTGCCTGTTGGTGTGTTGTAAGCCTCCACAAACATCCAAAGGCAAAGCCAGTCCACTTAAACTTAAGCAGAACTTGGACTGTCCAGAGAAGAGTTCGGCAAACTACTTGTGCACAAACGTTGCTCTTTAGTTAAGAAGTATTCCTGTGAAAACAACCCAACTTTCCTTGAGTAGGCGTGCCCTTGTATGAAAGAAGCAGGTATTACTTTATTGCTGGTGCTTATTGGGTACAATTATCCTTTTAACAGGAAACATTCTAGTAACAAGCTGTGCTATTCATCTGTTATATAAGTGTTCCGCATACATGCTCTGTCGTTGGAAACGTTCTTTGGTATTTTGCAGCCTGTCTTGTTGCTGTCGGTGTTAGCCTTGAAAAAGTGTATTGTGTGGTCTGCCATATAAAAGATCTTTGCAGGGCTAGCATCATATAAGTAATATGACTGAGTGCATTTACAAAGCCAAGTCTCATTTTTGTGTGTGTATATATATATGTATATATATATATATATATATATATATATATATATATATATATATATATATATATATATATATATATATATATTTGCTAAATGCAATCTGCATGTGGCCTCTCAGCATCATACAGTACATCACTACCTCCATTATGCCACAATAGGTTATGATGCACTGCACTTTTCATCTCTTTGTTGTGTGTTTGCATGTTGTCCCTTTTTTTTTCTTCTTTCAGTTTTTTTCATGCACAAACACCGCACTGAGGAGGTCCTCTGCACTTCATTGCCAGTCCAGTATGTTCTCTGCTCTCTTCCATACTTTTATCTGCATTTCATTTCTGTACTCCTCATACTGTACCTGGTCAAGCTGCTTGTACTACTTCTCTCACTGTGTCACATTCAAACAGCACAGTCAATTGAAGTTTATATTATATATATATATATATAGAGAGAGAGGAGAGAGAGAGAGAGAGAGAGAGAGAGAGAGAGAGAGGAGAGTGAGAGATGAGAGAGGAGAGAGAGAGAGAGAGAGAGAGAGAGAGAGAGAGAGAGAGAGAGAGAGAGAGATAGAGAGGAGGAGAGAGAGGGAGAGAGAGAGAGAGAGGAGAGAGAGAGAGAGGAGAGAGAGAGAGAGAGAGAGAGAGAGAGAGAGAGAGAGAGAGATATAGCTATATAGATATTATACATGTTTTATGATTCCTTGCCCAAATCCCCATATATAATCTGCAACCACAATCGAGTGATCCCAGTAGTTATGAACTGCTCTGAAGCAAGTTCTTGTTTCTCAGTTGCAATAATGATCTGCAGAACTGAACACAAACAGGATCCTACTGGAACAAGAGGCTGCATCTTTTCACTGTACTGAGTACAATTCATTTAAGGATATTACAAAATAAACTCAAAATGCAGGGGATGTAACATTTTAGGAGGAGTTGACAAACAAACTACTTAGTAGTGGGAAATTGCAGTTTAGTATATACATTGAGTAACAACAGACAGGTGGGTCTGTTTTGATATGAAGCTCGTCCATTCAATATAAGGTCCTTTCAAAAGAGATCCAGTCGCCACCACTTACACCATACAGGGTTATTTCAGGCAGTCGTTTATATCGGACAAATAGCGTTTGCAGTTTGCCATTCCCATTGATTTCAATACAAAGCATTGTTTATACCATGTTAAGCAGGCCATATATTTCGGGCAAACTCAGCTGTCTGGATCTCGTTATTTGCCATTCGCATAGATTTAAATGACAAACACGCTGATTTATACTGTAGTAATCGCTCTTACTAATCCAGAAATCAGCTGTCTTCACTTCGTTACCTTACCATTCACATAGATTTAAATACAAAAGGCAGCACTTTACTGTAGTAAAAGCTTGACAGATTGATCAATCAGCTGTTTGCACCTTGTTACTGAGCGATTACCCCTGTACTGTACCTTGGCTATTTATTCCCTGTTTGCAGTGTCAGGTTTATTTACAGTTTGAAAAAACAGCACTGACTGCAACAGTAAGCAAGCATGGCTGGAAAGAGAAAATCAGTACGAAAATTCAGGGAAAATAAAATGTCTCTGTTGGAAGCTGTGTGCTTGCTAAAACATGCTTGGAACCCTGTCAGTCAGCAAACAATGCAACATTGCTTCAAAAAGCTGGGGACAATGTGGGAATGGACCTGATTATGGACTGGGGAAGGGGATGGGATGGGAGTACTCTGTAAATAATGTGTGTTTGTAAAATGTGTTATTCTTGTTCAGATCTGTTAGCATTCTCTGTGTGTTTTGGTGCTGGTGTGCGTCACTGAGGGGGGTGGGAGCAGGTCTGACATGAGCAATTAGAGATAGGGAGGGACCAATGAGTGAGGTGGAGGGGGGGGGGGCTTGGGTGTGTGTGTGTGGCGATGACAGTTTGAAAGAGAGACGTGGGATCTGGCAGTGGGAGAATTGAGAGAGAGCGAGAGTTGAGAGGTTGAGTTTGTGAGTGAGAGGAGAGGAAAGGGAGCCATTGTTCACTAAAAGCTAAAAAAATTATAAATACAGCAGTTTCCTGCTGCTTTGAACTGAAACTGTTGTCTGTCTTATTATATCCTGGAAACCCCGCAGCTCAGCACTACAATATGTAAATAAATCCTGTTTGCCTGCGGGGCGTATCAACTTCAACCTCCTTCTCGATCTCCTGCCTGTCACTCAGCAGCGAATGCATGCATCCACACGGCAGATGGCTACTCTGTCACAAGCATTAATACCCTGTATCTTTCTAAACAAGGGATTTAGGGGACCTCCCTAATAAAAGCTGAATATCAAAACAACAATAATATAGTACAGTAATTGTTACAGCTGTGTATAATGGGATTTAAAACAGCATTCATTTATCCACCTTTTTACATATCTGCCCTTACTCTGATCCCATCGCAGTCGGATATGCGACGGATTACTGTACTTTTTATTACATTCATAGGTTTTAATACATCTTTTTTATTAGTGTAATGAGTGTCTTAATAAAGATTTTTAAGCGCATACACACTTGTTTGTTTTGATTACTGTACTGGTGATTGTGAACATATTTATTATCAGGTTAGTGTGTGGGAGTTTATACCGTCCATCGCTTACTGCAGGTGAATCACGTTAACACAAACGCACCCATTCTAAGCGGTGGCAACTGTACTAGGGTCAGTATTTTTTCAGCACGTTTAGCAAAGGGAAAGATCCAGTGGAGACGTGTTCGTAACATGGCATGTGTAGATTTCATGGTGTACGAGATGACCTCTCCTAAACAATAAGAGACATCTTACACACAGCATATTAACTTGCTGTGAAATTCCCAATACTGTAGTCCTAGTACTGTATACAACCTTGCTAGCAGGTTTCTGTCGTGTATTTGTAGTAGCTCAATGTTGTGGCACAAGAATGACATTTTCTGCATTATGTGGGGCATCAATATTTGGAATAGGTGGGGACACAACAAATAGGTAACTCCTGGCATTGGTTTTTCCTGGAGCTACACACATAAATTAATACTTTTGGTACTACAGCATGCAGCCTATTCAGTATGTATGAAAGATATGCTTTTGTAATTTTGTTTCTCTTTCAAAGTCCATGCGTAAAACAGTTTGAGTACATTTTCAAACTATGCTCACTGATAGTGGGTATTGAATTCATCCTTGGTACAGTACATCTCCGCAGTGTCTCTCTACTGAAACAGATGGTTAGGTGTGTAATTCTATTCTGTGGCATATTGTAAAACCTATATCAAACCAATAAGGGGTGAGGGATTCATTTCTTATAGTCGAGCATCATTTTAACTTTTTTTTTGTAATTGTTTCCTCTTTTATTCTTTAGGACTTTTTAATTATGTTTTTGCATCACCTTGCCACAATCTCCCTGATAACCTTCTCTTACGTGAATAATATGGTGCGCGTAGGAACACTGGTCATGTGCCTTCATGATGCATCTGATGTGCTGCTTGAGGTAAGCTGTTCAATGCAACGGGGGTGGGGTCATACACAATGCTAACATAACAGCATGAGCGCATTGTTATGTGTAGGAGCTCATTATAGGCCATTCAGTTCCTCACAAGGCTCTCACACAGTGTTTTATATTAGTGTCATAACCTGAGAATGTGCTGGACCTCGGTAACTTCAGCTGTGGTAGAACATTGTTCATTGACTGAATGCAATATCTGTTTAAATTTAAATATATATTTTATTTACATTTGTTTATTTGTTTTTGCTGTTGCAGGCTGCTAAAATGGCAAACTATGTGAAGTGTCAAAGACTCTGTGACCTCCTGTTTGTCATGTTTGGGTTAGTCTTCATTAGTACTCGGCTTGCTGTTTTTCCTGTCTGGTAAGTAAACGTGTAGATGCTTATTCATGTATTACATCTCTAATGTCCATTAACTTGAAGCTTTTTACACCGGACAGTGCCACTTCTGACACAAAGAGCCCAATTCAAGTAACTTTTTGCTGGGGGAAATATAAATACATACAATAAATAGAGCAAAATGGAGAAGGTTAAAGACTGCTTTGTAACATTATTGGCATGTTTTAAATTCACAACAAATGTGTGAATTGCCACCTAGAGTAAACCACCTTAATGTTAGCTAATGGAACAAATTAAGCTGATGTATAGATTGTATTGTTTTGGATTTATTAGTAATATGTAGGCACTAGCAATTTAGTCTTTTCCAAGAATCTTCACAAAAGTCTATTGTCCTATTTGTTTCCTCTTCAACACTAGCACTAATGCATGACGGTTCCAAGTACTGCACACTCGATCTGCTTTGCCATCTGTGTTGCAGATAGGCCTCTAAAATGGAACTAAAAGGACACTGAATGTCAAGGACCATGTGCTGCGCTTGAGATTAGAGAGCATTTCTCCCATTATTACGACTGATTACATTCCCATACTGAAAGATGGAGGGAGGCTGAGACAGAGCAGAAAGCAATGAATATTCATTTTTGTATTCTGTTTTATTTATTGTGAAATTGTTTTCAGAGGAAGTTATGAGTATGGTTTGTAAACAATGGTTAATGGTTATCGAGAGTAAAATTCGATGACACTCCCCCCCCCCCCCCCCCGTTTCAAATAAAAA
Source organism: Acipenser ruthenus (assembly GCF_902713425.1). Classification (NCBI taxonomy): domain Eukaryota; kingdom Metazoa; phylum Chordata; class Actinopteri; order Acipenseriformes; family Acipenseridae; genus Acipenser; species Acipenser ruthenus. The sequence goes on along the minus strand of NC_081198.1, from coordinate 41,756,506 downwards.
ATTAGGTTTGCAAGAGTACAATATCTTAATAATGTATTAAATATAACAGTATAAAAGTATCAATGCTGCCCTTTACTTGTAATGCTGCCATGATTAGTTGACCTATTAATCAAAAAATGCTAACTTCTTACTCCTTATGTGTTGTGCTGAATCTCCCTGCTGCAAGTCTGTTTCAGTCTCAAGGGACTAGGCCTGTTTCCAAAAATCAAAAGCAAATTAATTTTTCATCTGGCAAAAACAAAGCTGTTTTGGGGATGAAAACTGAAATCTATGTGATTTTAAATAGTCTCTGTGGTCTTGCATATATATTGCCGATTCTGTCCTAATTTAATTCAAATGAATATTTTTTCACATTTTGCTTTGTTTACTGTATGAATTTCTATTCTGTTCCCAAAATGCTGTTCCCCGGCTAAAACATGAATATAAAGCAGGCCGTTTTGTGGTTCATAGTGATGAAACAAAGTATCTGAACCTGAAGAGATCAGCATTATTCAGTGCTCTGAGCCCTGCTTGATATCAATAGCAACACTTGCGTCAGAAGTGATTCACATCCTGCCTTTTCAGTGCTTTCATTTTAATAATAGAAAACCTCACTGATCGAGCCAAACCTTCAAAGAAACCTGCTCTGTTTACAAGTGCTCCAGTACGGACAAGTATAAAGCAGATCTCATTTTAAACAATACACAAGGTTTATTTTGGAATGCCAAAGTAACTGAATTGAAGTTTCAAAATAGATCAGAAATGTGAGGCGAGAGAAAGACTGCCATAGTGCTTTGTATTTTCCCCTAACTGAAATCTAGTTGCAGCCAAATGAACAAAACTTGTGCGTTTTCTACTGAATGTCTAGAGATGTGTATTTAGTTTAGTTTAGTTTGAATTATTTTACTTTGTAGTAATTAATGTAAAATGAATAGTATGTTCCATTTATACATTTATTTTTATTTTTTTTTGTAAATCAATAATACCCACCCTTTTTGACCTAACTTGAAATGTCCAATTGAGATCTTTGCTGCTGTCAAGCCAATTGCCTTAAGCCAAAGGCCTGCCCGTTCATGTAATCTTTTAATCTACTTTCTCTGAACCTAGCCGAACCTGAAAGACTTAACCTCACAGGGGAATCCCGGTTGAATTAGCACGGAATGACACTTGCATAAATAAGTAAATCATTATGTGATTCTTGTGTGAAAGGTATAGATTACAATGTCCAATAACACATTTCTTACAACAATAGATCAAATGAAATGACAATTAGTAATTTGGCCTGTGTTTTCAAGGTAAAAAGGCAGTAATATCATTTTTATGTGCTGACTGTATTCCTCCCTGGGATTCTAATTAGTCTCAGCTTTTGAGAAAAGCCAATCAGACCTGCCCTGTTCACCTCTGAAATGGACATTGCTGTGAGCATGTCATCATTTGGGACTGTGGTACACAGCTGCTATACTACTAGTATATTGCAGCGCTTTATGAGGAGGACACAAAATTACACACAAGATCTAAAGTTCTATTTAAGCCTTTCATGCATGGGGACAGATACAAAAAGCTCTCTTCTTGTCTTTTACATGAGGACATATGGAAGATGCAAACGCATGAAGATACATCCTCATGTGAGGATGCCATTTGTTCCCCATATAAGGCAATGGAAAAAAATTGAAAAACAGATGCATAAAAATTATATTTATTGTGTGTCCAAAACCTACTTTTTATCAGCTGTTTTCAATATTTCATGCATGAAAGGATTAAGTTGTTGCTTTTGGGCAAAAAATCTATTAATTTGGTTACCAGTTTATGTAGCTTATTTGCCAACTGAGACATTATTTTGTTTAATTCCATACACAGAATAATCCACTGCTGTGCCTAATCACATTTTGTTCTACGGAATTGAGGCATGAGAAAATGAAACTGCACTCATAAGATTACATTGTCTGTTTTAGGATCTTAAACACAACCGTGTTTGAAAGCTGGGACATTGTTGGTCCATATCCATCGTGGTGGGTCTTCAACTTGCTGCTCTTACTGCTTCAAGTGCTGCATTGCTTTTGGTCATATCTCATCGTAAAGATAGCCTGCAAAGCCATTTCTAAAGGAAAGGTAAGGCATGCATGTATTGCAGTGTTATCTGTGAATTGTAAAGTGGAGTAAATCGATTGAATTCTCGAATATTCTCACTTAATAAAATGAGGTCTAATGCAAAGCATGTCATTTGGTAATCCTATTGAGAGAACCAATGGTCTGCTTGTGTTAGCTTGGCACTATGTTGTACCCTTAATTAATTAATTAAAAAATGCATTGTAATTCAGATGAAATGCATTTAGAAAAAATGTATGTTTCATTGTCTAAACATCGCTTATAATAATAATAATAATAATAATAATAATAATAATAATAATAATAATAATAATAAATACAAATTTAAACAAAAACAAGGAATATTGGTAATTTATTCTGTGTGTCTTTTTTATATAATTTACTGTACCATCAACAGATCTAGATTCTCATGTTTAATTTACTAATTAATTAATTAAAAAAAAAAAAAAAAAATCTTTTGTAAAAAGTAATCCGACCAGCAGGGGGGACTAAAATATCTTTCTTTTGTTAAACGCCTGGAGCTGTGTCCTTTTTATATTTTAACCTATTTGTTCTCTTTCTTGTGCTGACCTTGAAGGTGGGGAAATGGAATCCCTTGCATGTAAGTGTGGAATCTTGTATGTGAAAGCGACTTCGTTATTTAGAAGTTGCGTCTGCATTTCCTGCTGTCTCACCAATTGCAAAACGCTGTTTACACGTCACATTTCTTTTCTAATAAAAAAATTCATTTTACAAAAAAAAAATCATTCATGGAAAGTGACCACAGACCTAACCGTGGATTACTTTACCTAAGGCAACACAAAGTCCAAGATTAGTGCCAATTAAACATGTGATCTTGCAAAACAAATGTATTACCCAAGAGGCGAAGAACAATCTTGACCTAAAGTAAAGGCTAACAACAGAGGCAGTGCATTCCAGAAATGTAGACAGAACAATTTGGGAAATGCAGGTTCATTTCAGAAAAGAACAACACGGTAATGGCAATTTCTGGTGAACATGGACCCTAGTTAATCCTCTAAACGCACAAACAGAAAATTATTTATTTCTGTTTCTATCACACTGTTTTTTTTTTCTTCTGTAGGTTAAATGTGTTTATATTCCAGTTATTCTCTTTTAATGGAAGATCTCAAAGATTTCAAATAGCATTTAAAGTAATGGTTAACACACTCCTGTTATCGTGTAGGTATCAAATGATGATCGCAGTGACATTGAATCCAGCTCCGATGAGGAGGATGCACCATCTCCGACTAAAAAGACACATAACACTGCAACTAATGGGACCAATGGGGCGAACGGAACAAACGGATACCTCACTGGGACTACTTGTCCAGACGAACACTAATACCGTATTTAGCTTTTAGAATGTCAAGCACTGGAAGGATGTCACGGAAACCATTAGTAGATCATTGTATGTGAGACATGAACGATATTACCTGTTTGATACTGGAAGTACATAATAGGACTTGTGAATGCGTTTATATGTATATCAGCATCAGACACAGTTCAATAGAATATCAGAGCATTCCAATAGTGCACTGTCCGTGAATGAATGAAGAATTACATTTTCATTATGTGTAAGCAAGCATGCTGCATAATATGTAGTTTCACACAATGGGAGCTGTATTTTCATAGATTTTTTTGTTATTTATTTGTATATATGTTTAAGATTTGTGGATAAAAGGGATTTTCTTGTAGTCTTTTGATTTGTGGTGACACGCTCTTTAACTTAAACTGCTCAGTCTGCTTTGAGAAATAGTGTTTCTTTTTTTTATTATTATTATTGCTTGCCACATGCAGTAGTCCTTGGTTATCTTTAAGTGATGTGATGTTGGCCTATCTAACCCAGTGGTTCTTTCTGTTTACAGTTGTGCTTAATACACGTGTATTATAGGAAATACATTTCTAAAGTTTATTGTCAGCACTGCCTTTTAGGCAATTATTAAACAGACAGTCGGCCAGTAGCAGTGTTTTGTCTGTGGAAGAGTCATGCTGTGAAACAGAGACAGTTGCTTCCATTAGGCATGGATGCATATATTTTGGTTAATCTATAGACACAAATATAGTACAAGTATTATTATAATTTTTAAGGTACTATTTCAAACCACTGAACCACAATATTGTGATGCTCCAATTGCTGGTAGTTTTCATTTTATTTAAGTGGTTTTAATTGCCCGTACCCGTGCAGTCATTTTAAATGTGCTATATTTGTGACGCAAGCTTGGTATATATAGTATATAAAGTAACTGTATGCTTTCAGAAATTGTCTGTGTTTAAAACTATAGTTAGGAATGGAGGGGAAAGTGGTAGTTGCCAAGAAATCAATGGTGGTTTGTGTTTTACCATCCTTGATGTGTACTGTCATGTACAGCTTTAATTTACTGCGATGAAATAGGTACTTGTTAACGGCAGGGATCCATACTCTATCAGCCCACCACTGAGAGAGAGCTTATATTTTGCGTTTCAAAGTGGTGGGCTGATAAAGTATGGATCCCTGTAATTAATAAGTACCAAAAGCTGTACATGTACGGTACACACACACACACACACACACACACACGTGTATGTATATATAATCTCAGTTTTAGGAGGAGGGAGAGGTGTCCCATTAGTGTTTGAGTTTTCTTTCAACTTCAAGCAAAATCATACAGGACCTCATGAATGGTAATAGTGCCAAGTCATTTATTTATCTTAAAAATGGCCTGTTAAATTTTTTATTTTTTTTTTTTCCCCTCCAGTGGTTTTTAAACGTAACATTAAACAGGAATAAGCTGCACAGTCCAGATTTCATGCCAAGCCAAGGTACGCAATAATCCACAGTAATATTTAATAAGTTACTGTTTGAAAGCCAAACACCAGGCCAGGGTATAATAACAGAGATACTTTGTAACAGGGAGCCTTAAAGTGCTGTATGTACTTTCCCTCTAAGACCAAGTCCTGAATGTATATGGTTAGTGTAAGGTCCTCGGATTCTGTGTCTTGATAAAGCCTTAAAGCCTAATAATATACTAATTTGTTGTGTGTGTATAAGTGCATGGAGAATGTTGGTCTCCATTGTTGTTGGGTCTTCACCAAAATACATGTACAGTAGGTAACAGCAACCTTAATATCAAGATAGTCAAGAACATTAAATTCATCCCATGATAAGCAAGGTATTTGTAAATCCTGTTGATATACCTGTATGTTTAGACAGTGAAATGTACCGTAAGTCATGGTTAAATACTATACAATTATGCATTTCTTCATTGCCAGCCAAAGCATTGCTAAATTAACAGAAAACATATCATGCCAAAGACCAGCTAAAAAATTAAACCATCCCATATGGGAAAAACAAAAACAAAAATCCTGTATGAAAAAATACAAAAAATCTAAACAGTAGTATTCAATATAGTGTTTTGGTTACTACTAGAGAATGAAGTAGTACTAGATGAGTTTTTTGAGGGACTAGTCTTATGTAAACAATGTTATGTTAAACTCAAATAATTGTATGTTTTTAATAAAACAAAAGGCAGTATAATGGTACTAATGGAGCAGGAACTCAAGGTATATTTTTTCTCTAAGCTCACTCCCACATTGAGTTTCTTTTTTCCACCCCAGCCCAGTCACTGAAGAGGAGATGCTACTGTACTTGGGGTTCCTTTTAGTATTTTGTGACTGGAATACAAGTTTGGCAATAATTGTGTACTCCTTTCTGTTAAAAAGAACACGACTATGCAGTGTTTGTGGATCACATGCAGTGAGGGTACTGTGTGTTTTTTTTGTGTGTGCAAGAGAGTGTGCTTGATCTGGTATTCTATTCTTATTTGAAATGTTCTGGCGTTTTCTTCTGCCAAGTGGGAAGTTAACCCTTTATTTACAACCATGACACAGTCATTCCAGAAACCTACTGTGAACTACCACCATCATTTTATATGATTTTACTTTATACCACAGTCAAACAATCATCTGACTATCACAGCGACTAAATGTGAGAAATCTAAAGCAACCTTTGAGAAAATGACAACAGTACAGGGAGTCGGATGCTGACAATATGTTTTAAGATTGCCACGGCATTTTTTTTATTACTGTGTGATGTCACTGGTTACTAGAGAATATCTTTGTTTGAAAAAAAAAAAGAATAAATAAGTGTTGAATAGAAAACTGGGCTCTGTGAAGTACATGTTTAGTTTACACACGTGTGCATATTGTGCAGGGTTTACATTTGATTGTTACTTTGTGCTGTCATTGGTTGAAAGGCTTCTTCTTTTTGGTATTGAATGTGTATGTGTTTACTTTTGGATTCTGCAGCCAATGGTCATTGTAGATGAATGGCAAAAACTTTCACAATAAACATGTGTGTTGATATTACAACATCGGTAGTGCTGTTTTGATTGATTGTTTAAGTACTTTCAGGTTCATTTTGTTACAGTTTTGTACACTGTTTGAATTCAAATGGTTTAGGGTATTTTTTTCACAACTAACACAACTGCACTATGTGGCAGGTAACAATGCTTCTCTGTAAATAAACCATTGGATTGACTTCTTGTATGAAAAATGGGATCAAGGAAAAAGTTTATATTTATTTTGTAGAAATGTTAAGTGTCAGTGGGTCCTTTGCAATTGTACAATTTGAAAATGTGTGGGGAAACCGAAGTGAAAAACTACAGTAAAATGTTACGAGCTGCATTTTAAAATTCCTATACAATCGATGTAATAAGAACAATAACCACTGATTAATTGAAGCCTGCACTGTAGAGCCAAACTGTTTAATAAATGTATTTTTTTTCATCACTCTTGCAACATTAATGCGAAGTGTTCTTGTTATTGACTGATGAAAACACTTTGAAAAGCTTCCGTTATTTTGTTGCTCTTATAAAGGCCACTATAAAGTCATTGTACAATTGTTTATAACACACAGAAAGATCCTGTAAAAACCTTTTATATCAGTTTATTTTTCTAAGTATTTTTAGGGGGTCCTAAAAAGGGAGGGAGCGACTTATACACCGGTGTGACCTAAAGGCTTTTTCTTGAAATTGTTGTCTCAAAAAAGGGGGGGGGGGGTGACTTATACACCGTTTTTTTTTTTTTTACGGTAAGTAAAACACACCTGCTCAGCAGCTTTAAAATGGAGTTCTCCTGAGCAGGTATTATTGGTTCAGTGGCTCCAGGGTGTCTCCAACGTGAATGATTAAATTAGTGCTCAAAGTTGCAAGTACAAAGTCAATAAACACTCCAAAGGACGGACTCCAATATGAAGGACCCAGTGAGTGAATGTATCGTAAGTAAATGTTTTTTTTTTTTGTTCTTTCTTAAGTTTCATTAAATCAGTTGCATGGAGTATGGATTTACCTAATCTAAACTTAATCCACAGGTTTCTTTTTGAATGAATATGAACTCCAATGCAGAAACATTTCTTTTTAACCTTTTAATTGTATTTACTAACTGGAAACTGAAGCTGATAAAAGCACAGCTTTTTAATGAATGTTTTGTCACAATGTAACTCTTGAAATTCACATTTTTACTTCAATATATTGAGTCAGTAAAGAAAACAAATGCAGAAAAAATGCTTTTTGGGCACCTTTTGATGTTTTGAACATGAATGTTTCTATGAATATTGTAGTACAACCACCTCTATCAGGATCTAAAGAAGTTTTCTAAAAATGGAGAACATTTCTGCAAAGAACTTGTGGCAGTGTTTCAACAAAGGTAATCTATTCTTTCTTTTGTTTTCAGACTTTATTTTTCTTACACACAAAATACACGTGGTAGTTCTTGTAATGCATGAAAGACTGAGGAGGTAGTCTAAGGAGGAATATAGGTTACTTTACAATAACCACTTCAGATATACACATATACTGCATAATAAACATGTGTAGCGATACTATAACTTCGTGAATGCTGTTTTGATTAATTGTTTAAGTACTCTCAGGTTAGAAATGTAAACTGTTCAAGTGGTTTTGGGTAAAATAACACAACTGCACTATACAGCATGTAACAATGCTTCACTGTAATTAACAATTGGATTGACTTTCTGTATAAACAATTGGATCAAGGAAACGTTTGCTATTTATTTAGCAGAAACGGTATGGGTCACTGGTTCCTTTGGGCAACATAATTCTACTAGTCTGTTGTATGCTTTGAGACACAAAACAAAAACCTGAGTGCATGGCTTACGTAATTGAGAATGTGTAACAAACCAAATTGAAAAAGTACAGTCAGATATTACTTGCTGCATTTTAATATTTCTATAAAATCGATCTAATAAGAATAACAAGTACAATGACCACTTCAGATAGACATGTATTTTCTCTTTGTATTTACTTGATGTGTTTTTATTGCTGAAACATGACAAAGAACAGGAAAAAATAGTCTAGTTTCAGTTCAGTTTGAGTTTCATTTCCATAGTTGTGCTTAAAGCACCTATCGTCACAGCTGAATGTAAAAGTATAAAATTAAACTGTTACTGACAAGACATTTTTTGACGACTATGTGCTCAAACAGGGTTTACAGTATGACCAAAGCTTAGTGTAAGCTGCTTGTTTGGATTTGAATTAAACGCAGGAAGAAGTATCTATTTAACAAAGAAGTGACATGTGGCTTTTTCGATCTGTTCACTTTAAGGGCCGACCTGGAAATCAGCTACGCGAAAGGATTGCAGAAACTGGCAAGCAAGCTCACCAAAGCATCAAGCAGCATGGCTAAGAAGTAAGCAAAATTCAAACTTTTACAAATTGTCCTAATAATGCTTTCTCCCAATTGCAAATGTATATTAGTAAACCAAGACCATTTGTTAAATAAAGTGTTGCACAGTTCACATTTGAGGCAATTTAGTAAATGCATGAAGTTGTAGTATAGGAAACCATAAAAAAAAAAAAAAAAATGCTTGCTCTTTGATTTTTTTGTGCTTGGGTACTGTTTTGCTGCACAGCATCTCTGTGGATAAACACACAGGTCATCAGATAGAATCAATAATGTGTTTATGGTGGACTTGCATCCTTTTTGACAGTTATGGCAGGTCTTTCAACACTGCGGTTGTTGGTGGAGCACCTACATAATGTATAGGGTTTTATAAAGCAGTACATATAAAGGGAATATGGAATACATCACAGGTAGTTGTGACCTCATAATGTATATTTTTTATTCAATCAGCTCTACTTACAGTGCCTGGAGTTTTGTGTCTGAGGAAATGGGCTCTACAGCAGACATACACAAGTAAGGTTTAAATACATTCTTGAAGTAATAGTAATTACTGTGGGATTTCTATTGACCCGTGTTTTGTTTTTTTTATTTTAAATAGAAACTTGGGCAGTGCTTTTCAGCAGGAAGCTATTCAACCAATTCGACAAGTTCTTGAAGAGCATACTAAAAAGAAAAAGCCAGTAGGTTTTTTTTTTTTTTGGCCTTTGTCAATATGTCAGTGCAACAAAGAATACTGATATGATGTAGATTTGAAAGTATGATCATAATCCTGCCTGTGTTATGTCACACTGCTATAATGCACAAAAGAAAATAAACTCACATTAAAAACCTTTGTTTTCAGTTAGACAATGCAGTGGAAAAGACTGGGAAACTTGTGATCCTCAACTGGAACGAACAAATTAAAGTAAGATGTTTTTTGGTTTGGTAAACACTCCCTTTATGAAACTCAACATAGTTACACCAGTTAGATTAAATCTATTTGAACATTCAAATTGTAATACAGTGACACATTTTGTAACAGTGGCTTGAAACCTAGAGACAGATTATTTTGTTTGTTATTGTCAGGAGTGGATGAAGCAAAAACCACACAGCAAAGGAAAGTGTCTGATCCTAGAGTAGGAGCATCGTTCCTGCCTCACTTTATCTATCTATCTATCTATCTATCTATCAACTTCTTAAAACACTGTTTTTTTTGTATTCAGCCGACGAAGGACTTGTAGTCCGAAACATCCTGATAATTGATTTGTAATCAATTATTCTACATTTTTAAGTACCTGAAATATCCTTTTCTTTTTTTCTTTTTTCTTATTGATCATTTTGGTACACAGCAGTTTTCCTTTATCTATCTATCTATCTATCTATCTATCTATCTATCTATCTATCTATCTATCTATCTATCTATCTTTTTAAAATGGTTGAGAGCACATTTTGTGTCAATTTCTGTAAACTAGAATTCTGCCTATGTAAGGCTGTAGAGTAATCAGTATGCAGTCTAATTGGTTAGTGCTTCTCGTAAATGCTTGTAGTGGGCCTTGCCTCTTTGCTTTGCTGAGTGAACATCAGGTATCTTTACAAAACATGTTTTTACAAAATCCATTTATTCAAATAATTCAGTCAAATCACAAACATGTTTCAGAAACTTTCCATTCTATGCTTCCATACAGTATACTACTGGTAGTCTCTACCAAATTGTCTTACTTTTCGGCTTTGGAAGGCTTTACATAATGAGGCAAATCATTAATCCAGAAACTATTGGAGGCTTAATTACAAAGAACCTGCTGAACAAAATCAAGATGTGGAGCTTTGCCTTCCATGAAAATCTTGTATAGAGGTTAATGACTGGAATCTTGTGTTGTATCGGTTTTATGCTAGGAATGACAACAATTAAGGACCGAGCTACTTGGTTTGACTTCAACAATAAAATCATTGAATACAAGTTAAAATGTAGTATAAAATATTGTATTGCAATTAAATGTATGCCATCTAGTTTGCTGGAAGAAATTAGCATGTTTTTCTTATCTTTATGTTCAGTTCACAGTTCTGTTTTATAGTTTTATCACAGGCTCATTCTGTAATTGTACTTTGATCTCTGATGTGTAATCTCCAAAGGCTAGTGGTGATATTTCTTGGGTAATGCATATAATTCAGTTTTTGGAAAATTCCTCTGGGATGCTCAGAGTTGGATCAAAATGTTGATGCTCAAAGTGCAGAAATTGCATAGTTCTCCACACAGCTGGTTAAAACAGAGTTAAAAATAGAGCAAAAAAAGATACCATAGTTATTTATTCTGGTTTATGAAAAAATAGCTTCTAGTATATAAAAATGGCCTCTCCTAATGTTGCCATTCAATTCAGGAATGATAAAAATATGTTTAATACAAATTTGAATATTTCAAAAGTTCAACTGTATATCAGGAAAAAAAAGAAACTGGGGCATTTTACAGTGAATTTGTAACATTTTAAAATGTTTATTTTACTCATCTCTTCATGTCATAATATGGCTGCCCACCAAGTAGTGGTAACTATGGCAATGTACCTTTTATTTTACCTCGGCTAAACTGAAACTGAAGTTTCCAAAAGTAAAGAATATGACTTCAGATAAAGCCCATAGGACATATGCAGAGATATATTGAGGAATTTTCATTAACACTAATAGAGAATGAACAAAATAAACACTGCACTGCATGGATGTTCATGGAATAATCCTGTTTATATAACAAGTAGAATCTAGAGAAAAAAAAAGTGTGTTTTTTTTTAAACCTAAATCAAACTGCTGAATTCAGGGATTATTTTCCTTAAATCAAACTTCACATCTGCTTAGAAATGCCACTCTGTCGTTGGATTGAAATGATTGAAAATAAATTGTAATACTTTTTTAGCGTATAATAACGAAAGGTTTTTCAAAACTTAAATACCACATACCTACCTATCTATATGCTTGCAGGATTTACAAAAATGTACTTCTCATAAGATGCATGTGTTTCCCAATAGGCAAAAAAGAAATTATTTGGGTCCACAAAAGAACATGAAGCTCTTTTTAATTTCGTGGAAAACAACAAACATATATCAACTGAGAAGGAAAAGCAGAAGGTAATGAAATCATCACTGGACATCAAATGCATCCAAACTATGGTTAGAGCACAGTAAAGGTATCCTTTATACCAGCTCAATATGAAGATCACGGTCAGACTGAAGATCTCCCTCCTTGCAGACCAGGTCTCCAATAGAGGGGATCCACTGTATGTTTAAGTTTATACTGTAGTTCAACTTTAACAGCTGGTTTCACAGTCCCCAATTAGACTGGTCTGGGACTCCCTTAAGGTACCCTACGGTAACATTAGGTGATCCAAGAGCACTGCTACAATTAGTGTCTGTGAAACCAGACGCTAATCAAATTGTAGTGTAACCATATTTTATTGTAAAATTAATATTTTAAATGCCATGTGTTTAGTGTTTGAAATAGTTAATTCAATAATATTCACAAGTATACAACATTAACACTTAAACATAAAAATCATGAACTTTAGGAGTTCAGCAATGTATTTTTAGATACTGGGATACAGATAGGCAGCATGCATTTACTACCAGTTGTGCTGCATATACAGTAAACATTTGTATTTTCTTCTCAAGATGCTTAACAGGTTGACAAAGTCTTCTGAGGTACTGGCAAAGACAGACGAAGAGTACTTTAATATCAACATGGCAGGTCATCACACAAGACTGAAATGGGAGACAACGCTAAAGAACTGTTACCAGGTCCTTGTAAAACTGCTTTCTTGGAATACAGCAATTTTGTTTAAAGGAGGATGATAATTCTTGAGTTATTGTAACAAACTTTATTTTAATATGCAAAAGAAGAATATAACAAACCTTAGACATAGAAATTCAGGAGATTGTTCCATGCCATGTGTAATCAGTGGGCGGCATTTTAGCTTGGGGAAATTCAAGCGATCTGATTGGTTTGAAACATTCCAAAGGTTCATCAATATGTCAGTGAATTATTTACTGTGTAATTACATTGTGAAAACAGTCCCTGCTTTTACATGGTAAGTAATGTTCATGTACATGGAAATGGCCTTGTGAACGACATCTTAAATGATGGAATAATATGGCACAATTTCTAGATATAGTACAGTAATTACACACTGTAAAAGCAGGAACTATTGGTAGTTACCAATTTATTATCCTGGTATTGCATAGTGATGTAAAGTATTCCCTGTAATCACGTGCTACAGATAATTAAAAGTTTAAAATGGTGTATTTGTTTACTTTTCATCCAGAGCGTTCAAGAGATGGAAAAACAGAGGATCCAGATGTTATGTGGCATTTTAAATAAGTACAACCAGCATGTCTCCACTTTTGGACAGACACTTATTACAGTATGTTCATCCATCTAACATTCTTAATCAATTTATATATATATATATATATATATATATATATATATATATATATATATAATATATATATATATATATATATATATATATATATATATATATATATATGTATATATATATATATATATATATATATATGTATATGTGTGTGTATATATATATATAGTGTTACTAATTTATTGAAAACGTCACCACAACTTTCATAAAAGCTATGTTTCATCTGATTATTTCTTTTGCAAACAAATAACATGTAATATTTGTATTTAGTGTATTTTCCATGATTTGAATGTTCCTTTGATGTAGGGCACCTATTGTAAAGCTGATAATTTGCAATTTGATATTTTCCTCTTGGTTGAGGCAGTTATTAATGTATTAAGGAGAACGTACCATATGAATAAGGCCCTGTGTAAATCCCGATTTCATGGGCTGTGCGGAAATCGTGAAATTAACCCAATACCGCGATTTTTACAATATTCTTAAGAAATAAAAATAAATTATTTCATAATTATTTGTATTTCATACAAAATAATCACATTAACAAAATGTACAACTGTGCTGTGTGTCTGTGTGTACTATTCACCATGCACATAGTGCTGTGCAGTGATCATGTCATGTGACTATATGCAATCTAGGCGGGAAATTAAAATACTACAAGAAAGTGGATGTCTCCTAAGAAAGCTAAAAATGTGTCTGCAGCAGATCACGTAAAGCAGTATCAAATTGGACAACCAAAAGTTACGTAAATTCTTCAGACTGAGTGTAAGAAATGGTGGAGTGAGACATGAATACTTACCTAAAATTGCAGAGTATCACAAGCAAGAGATTATGGAACTGGTAAAACAGTCTGGTTGCTTGTCAGTGGTCACTGACGAGTCGACTGATGCCCAAGATCAGTATGGGTTATACATTGTATTTGTTTTGCCAGACCTAAATGGTGAACATGCATCTGATGTACTAGAACTGAAAGCTGTCCTTGCAGATACACTTTACCTACAGGCTGTTAATTACAACACTGTTTCACAAGCTATTGTAAAGAGTTTGAATATCTTTGACGTTGATTTTGATGATGTCAGTGCCAGAGTTTGGGTCAATTTCATTTTTTCAAATCCAATTCCATTTCTGACCCCAATTCCTTTTTAATCAATTCAAATTCATATTCCAATCATTTTACAATAAAGGCTTTATTGAACAAACAAATACTGCATACCACTTAATGAACTTGTCAGGTAACCTGATAAAGCCTACGGCATAAACCTCAGTAAAGACTATGTCGTAAAACAGAATAGGAATTGGAATTGTATTAAAGGGAACTGGGATTGGAAATGGAATTGGAATTTAAAAAATGGAATTGACCCCAACATTGGTCGGTGCATTTATCTCTATATTTGATGTTTAAAAAAAATATAATAATAATCTGTACACATAATTTATAAAATAGTTCTGTGCACATTCCACGAATTACGATACTTTACCCGTGACACTGCCTGAATTTTAAAGAAAATGTCTGTAATTTTCACAGGGCCTTACACATGAACTAACAGCTTTGTTTTTCCCCAGTGTCACAGACAAATAGACCAGGCTGTAAGGGAGGTTGATGTTGAAAAAGATATACAGATGCTGGTGGAAGAAACATCAGTACCGTCTCAAGAAAACAAAGCAGAATTCCTACTTGCGGATTATTTTGTAAGTTGGATACTCTCTCATTTTGAATACTTCTATAGAAAAATCTGTGGTTTAATACATATATTTTGCATTACCCATATACACATCCCCAATTTAGTGTTATATTTTAATACTGTAAAGACATAAATATTTGCAAGCCTTTGATCTGAAAGCCTTTTTTTTTGCATTTTTGGCACCAACAGTACATACTTCGTATATTGCAACTGGTCGCCAACATTTCTGGTGCAAAATAGGTTTTATGGATGATTCGACAAATATTTTGGTCGCACATATTTATGGCTTTACAGTAACCCACAACAGTAACTTTTATTCTTGACTTTAGTGATCACACTGTGGTTGTTACACCACTATTTAAATGTATTACTGTATCATAGTTTTGTTAACAAGGTGATATCTATTGTTTTTCTACAATAGGAGGAGGATAGTAAAACTGGAATGGATAAAGAAAGAAGGAAAGCCTCAATAAAAATGAAACTCCAAAGGTTACATGATAATATAACGAAGACAAGAAAAGACAAGGAAGGTACTAGTACCACCATTCCTTATATATATATATATATATATATATATATATATATATATATATATATATATATATAAGAAGAAAGTTTGTCTGTCTGTCTGCATATGGACCCCGCAGGAGCCAGTGCAACCAAACTTTGCATGGCCTCCTCTTTCATACAGGGGAAGGTTGAGGGATATGTTTTGATCCAAAATTTTGAACCCTGGGGTACTTTATTTAGTAACCCCATTGCTGGATCACTACAGTAGCCATGTATCTCAAATTAAAGAAACCCACAAAACTAAAAAATAAATAAAAATAACCAAAAATTTAAAACATTTTAAAATGGCAAAAACCAAAAAAAATTGTTAAAAAAAGTGAAAAGGGTCAGAGCGCATTGTGCGACACCCAAGATCAATAACTTATAGGAAACCATAAGGCTATCGTTCCCCAATGCCTGAAATATTGAGTGTGTGTGTATGTATATGTGTGTGTGTGTGTGTGTATATATATATATATATATATATATATATATATATATATATATGCAATTCATTGGACCCTACCAAAGTGGATGACAGAAAAATAATTTGTCTTAAACACAAAATCGTTTTAAACTTCTAATAAAAATACTTCAGGTTACCTTTAACATGTCTGGTAACTTAAAAAAACAAATCTTAATTTAAACGTGCTGGTCTTGAATGAATGATTCAATTCTGTAATGTCAAGCAGTTTTCTATTGCATGCATCATTTATACAGTATAAAGCATTTTGACTTGCAGGAATATGAAATAGTCCTCCACTCAGTTTTTTTTCTTTTTTAATACCTGACAGGGTTAGAGAGAATGTTTAAGACCTACACTGAAAATCCATCCTTTTCAGACCAAAAGAATCTCGAAGACACTGAACAACATCTTGATGAGGTGAGTGTCCATGCAGTCCTTTGGCAGGTATTCACCAAAGCTTTCAGACATTCATGAGACTTATGTTATGCAGACTGTTGTCACAAATATTAAACAGTATTTTATTCATAAAATACTTTTAAGGGACATTCTTTAAATAGTTAACACTTTAAAGTGAGTTAAAGTAATCAATTTTTCATGGTTGTTGATGCATTTGTTTCTCTGGAAAACATTGTTTGAGCCACTTACCAGTAGGTAAGTTATGTGACAACTGACAGTGTGGATTAAATCTCTGATGTCTGTTTCTATCTAGACAACAGTGAAGATGAACTTTCTGGAGGCTAACTATTTTAAACTCTCTGTAGTAATGGCAGAACTCGACGGAAAACCAAAGCCTGTGCACTGTTGTAGTGACAGCATTTCGAAATGG
The DNA here is from genome assembly GCF_902713425.1 of Acipenser ruthenus. Lineage (NCBI taxonomy): Eukaryota > Metazoa > Chordata > Actinopteri > Acipenseriformes > Acipenseridae > Acipenser > Acipenser ruthenus. The sequence continues at coordinate 41,739,830 of NC_081198.1, read as the reverse complement.
AAAGATAAGGTAAAACCAAAATCATGACATCAGTGCTATTTTGTTTTCATAATTCTTGTCTCTGAGCATATGAATTTGGTTAACTATTGTTATCTTAGCCTGTCACTATTACCTCTTTTTTTATTAGTTTGTTTTGCTGTCGAGTGGATTTGCTTTGATTCCAACCATTTTGCATATCAATTCAGAATTCATATAATTAGAGCAGCAGTGTTTCCCAGGTCTGCGTTTTAAATAGGATCAGAAATCCTAAGACTTGGAGACAATCCATTCTCTTCTCTGTTATACCACCATAAACATTTTTTTAGAAAAGCATTGATACAGAATAAAGAGATGTATATCCTTGTCAATGTGTCATTTTAGTTATTGCTTAAATATCAAACAAGAATTTCTTAATGTTTCATCTTTAAGGAATACCAGCACAGTGTCATCCAGATATCCAGTCCTGTGAAGATGAAAAAGTCCCAGTACAGATCGAAATTGACCTCTACGTCCTCAATCAGATCAAGTAGAAGCCAAGTTGTAGGTCATTACCAGCAATCCATCCCCACATCCAACAGCAGTGCAACCAGCTCATGCATTGCAGGGGCAGAAGCAATATATGATGAAACACATAGTGGTAATCTGCCCGAATTTGATTATGATGATGATGATTATGATGATGATGATGAAAGAAACAGTCAAACTAATGGTAAGTTAAGACTAGCATATACTAAAATTAGCAGAGTGCCACATATAGCATTAAACTATATATTATGCTAAATAAAATGTGATTCCTGAAAAACATATTGTTGTAGTTATGAAGTTGTTTGTTGTTTATTAGTGGCTGCATTACTTTTGCTGGTCTGTATAGTGCAGTAACTAACCTAGTGTTAACCATCTTTGGGATGCCACTTAAAAAAAGTAACACTATTCCAATGTTTAGTGTTTCCCCAAACATGAAAACCATCTTCATGATGAATACATCTGATTTGGTTGCAACCTGTCACATTTAACTTATCATTACTTTTCAAAGCAAACAGTCATGACATTTTAAGATTACAACTGTTAAAAAATGTTCTTTGACCAGTATCACTGACAGCATCTTTCATTTTAACACAGAGACAGATGACCACACCATTGGTACCTGCAGGGCTCTGTATGACTTTCAGTCAGACAGAGAAGATGAATTAATCATGAAAATAGGTAAAGTGATTTAGTTAAACAATTGACAAATGTATATGCAGTAGAATTTGTATTTGATGTAATTGTACTGACCTGTACCAACGGCTTTTCTAAAACAGAGATTAATGTAGCCCAATTAGTTTGGTAGAATTAACTAGCGAACAAGGAATTATAATTAGATGTAAAATTGAGTAAGATTACAGTATATACTGTACTGTGCCTACTAAGTGTTCTTAATTATTTTTTTTCACAATTATTTCTAAAACAGGCGACCTTCTAGTTATACATCAAAAGGACAACAGTGGCTGGTGGTACGGATCATTGAAAGGGAAGAAAGGTCATTTCCCTTCCAATTATGTGGAACAATTAGAACAGTTTGACATAAACAAGTCATCAGATGCATGAGGACCTATATGCAGCTCTCTGGCAAGACACATTAATAGTTCATAATTGAGATCAGGCAAGACGGCTTAGATTTTAAGGCCCTCTTTTGAAAGGTACCTACGAAAACTGAACTGTTTTAGACAAACAGCTTTCAAGATGTTATTATTTAACATGTATTATTTTACATATAAATTTAAAAAGCAGTACTACATAGAACACACATACAATGTTGTTTCATTACAATCTTTAGTACAGCTCCAATGGATAGTATACTCAGTTGATTTTTAGTTTAATGATTTACCAAATGTGACCTCTATTCTTGGTTTACAATTAGTTATAATCTTTGCTGCATTTAAAATAGGGGTGTGTAAGATCTGCAAATGGGCAGGGCTATCCAGAAGTAGTCAGATCAATTGTTTTGGTCCCGCCCACTTTCAATGTGAACATGTCCATTACCACTCCTCCAATTTTTAAAAAGTACTTTTGTAAACCTTTTTTTTTTTTCATGAGGTTAAATCTCTTAAAAACATAAATTCATAATAAAATAAACTTATATATAGCACATAGCATTTGTAAATATAATGGTGGCTGAAACATGTGATACTAATGAATTGAGTCAGACAGTATAAAGATAAAACAATAAATCATTATTTACTAGCTAATAGTATCCATAACCAGAAGTGTTATGATCTATGTCCAGTACATGTTCATTAAGTAGCATGGTGTAGATCCAATAAGTTATCACTTATGTACAAACACCATAAATATACTCTAATGAAATACAAGTACTAGAAAATAATACCTTTGTCTGAAATAACCACAACAGTATATTTGTTAAAATGCAGAACTAAGAAAATGTATGTATATTGATTGATGCAATATTACTATTTATTTAATAAAAAAAACACTTCATGAAATGAATATTGTCTGTTTTGTTATGCCACTGTGTGTTTGAAATACAACATACCATACATTAAGTACAGTATACCATTTTAAATACATAGTTTTACATCTTATAGTTTTAAGTTATTACTCATATTTCCATTTCAAGACAATAAAACACACAAGCATCACACATGGCTCTTGTCAGTGTCACATTAACATTGCAGGCCTGTGAAAATAGCACCTCACAAAACAACCTCCACTCAACACAACAGACCAGTTAACCAGCCCCAATTTTTGGTACTGTAAGACATTTTCATGTACAACACTAAAAACGATGTTTGTAGTTATAGTGGGGTTGTCTTTTTACTTAGTGCTGAAAAAAGTGCAATGTACATGTTTAAAACACACAAAATATGCATCAACACAAAATACGCAAAACAGAAGAAAAAAAACGAAAAGATTAAACAAATGCACTAGAGCATTTTAGAAAACATTGGCTTTGGTTTGTATATTTGTTTTAGCTAGCATTGGACAGCACTATAATTTAAAATGGAAAATTTGAAAGATATACAAAAGTAAAATAGAAGTATGGCTATAATGGCTAAGCCTGCTTTGTTTTATTAAAAATAAATGACACATGGTTAAAGTGTTTAATCAATTAAACATAGAATTACAGCCTTACTCATTACAATATTTAAAAAGAGACAACTCTTGGGTTAACAACAGCAAACAAATTTGTACAAAACTACTTACACATATTTTGAAGACTTCACACTGAAGAGGATCAGGAGCCTGAATTGTAAATTACGTCTTCCCTGTAGCTACTGTACTTTGTCATTCTCAGGGGAGTTAACATTAATCAAACTGACGACAAATCTTACAGGGTTCTCGGATGAAGCTCTATCAAACTTACCACTGCTGGCAAGAAAGGTTTACAAATTTAAAGCAGCAAATTCTTTTCTGACATTGGCAAGAAATGCAGAAAAATTGTTAGTTTCTCGTACTTTTTTCTCAAGCTGTGGCATGCACTCCAACGGCGGATCACACGAGATTACTGGAGGAGGAAAAGAAAAGATGACTTATAAAAAGGAATGGCAATGCTAAGCTGTATTTATTAGTATTAATAGAAATGTATCGGATTAAGTGTTATATTTAGTACTCACTTGGGTGATCGGTATTGTCATAAGAAAGTATTAACTCAACAGAACAACCACTGCTAGGAACATTTAGTAGTTCTAAATGTATACACCAATATTTTAAGTTTTATAAATTACTGTACAGTATGTTTTTTTTTCACATGTCAAAATGCAATACGACTGGTAAGACCATCACTATTACACCGGCTCGTTTTCTATTAACAGAATTCTGTGCATACTTTTTAAACAATCACTATGTACCTGTATATTCGCCTTCTGCATTTAGCCATAGAATGAAAGTATATGGACACTCAAGATCTTTATGGTTGATGTTTCTGAATACAAACTGCAGTTGTTCAGCTGTGAAAAGAAATGTAAATAGTTAAACAGGAACTACTATGAAGCAGCAGAATCACTGAATGAGTACAAACATCTTAAAAATGCAAGAGCCATTTACTCTCAAATAGCAATCGGACTGTAGAAGTATAAAGCTGCTGATCAAGCTGCATAGCCGATTTATAAACAACTTTATACTATTCAAAACATTATAACTTCAGTGCAGTAATTCCACAGAAATGTAATTTAAAAAACATTGCATTTAGAATTACCAGTATCTTAAGGAGCCAAATACAGGTTAGTTTATTTTAAAAAATCTAGAGAATACAAAATATGTATCAAACACCACAACAATGAAGAATTCATTCATATTCTTTGTCTTGGGTTTTTCAAAGTTTTTTTTTAGAAACACAATAGACTACACTTACCTTGTAGTTTACGTATTTCCAGCCTTAGTCTGCTCTCAAACGTTTCTGCAGACTTCTGAAGCGTCTTCAATCTGTCTTTGTTTGCCTTGTTTTGAGCAATCATCACTTGAAATACAAAAAAAGTCAGGTTAATAGAATGCTCCATTTTACAAATGGTACAGGGTATGTGTGAATTTTTATTTTTGAACATTGGTGTTCTATGCACAAGATGGCTTCTGTACACTGGATTAGATACTGGAATTTTGACAAATACTGCACTGTGATTGGTTGATTTCTGATGTGATTTACATGTGATTGGTTGATTTCTGGTGTGGTTTACAATACCGATTTTTAAACAAACTGGATGCGCAACAGTGTATGTTTACAGTCCATTGCACTGTGAAATTATGGACCAATTGTGAGTTGACCAGAAACCATATTTTATTAAAAACTGATCTATATTTTGGGACACTGAAGCTTAACACTAAAGTGTGTCTGTTGTTACTAGTTTTGCAACATTAACAGTACATATTTGGATATTTATTTTGAAACTCTGTTTACAGTAGAGCTGTGTTCATTAAATGTGTTCATTAAGTGTTGTTAGCCACCCATTGCACCTCTAAATTTGCATCTTTCTAAGCAAATGATAAATTAGGTTTATAGAAATAAAGCACATTGCTAACGCATTCCATTGAGTTTCACAAAAAAAACAATTCAGTACCCTCAGGAGATAGCACCTTTTATATCTTCTAAAATATATTGGCATATACATGATATTTAAATTGAACTGTTTATTTCAATGTTACTACATGCACTACATGTAGAATACTGCATATGTTTTTACAAAGGCTATGGAGTCATTCCTGCTGAAGGGGTTTGGGGTTTGTTTCATAAAACATAAAAAAGGAGGAAACATCTAGCCAGAATGTTTCACTTGAGCTGAAATGGCCTACGGTAAAAAAAAAAAAAAAAACATAAGTACACAGTCTAGTGGCATTTCACTTAACATCATAATACCTACAATCCTTCTTTCTGGCCTGCTCTTCTCTGAGCTGCTGAATGCTTGCAATCAGGTCATCTTTTTGTTTTTCCTTATCCTGCATGTCCAAGAGAATTCTCGACATCTCATTCATTTTCTCTTTAACAAGAACATTCTGATGTTCGATATCTGGAACAATAAAAACATGAACACACTTACTGCTTGCTACATTTCAAAGCAACACAAATCTTGAAAAATAATGAGAGAATTTTACCATTTCTGCAAGTTTGAAAATTCGCAAACAATATTTCATCTTCTTTGTATTTTTTAGAACATGTATCTACAAAAAGAAAGAATGAAAGGGAATTCAGTAATAACAATAGAAAAAAATCAACAAAAAAACAGGTTATTATGGGTGCATTCCGAAGCCTCCTCTGGAAATTGGCAGTCTGCTTTGTCATCTCATTGTCTTCTACCAGATTTTAGCCTGGAAGAGCAGCAGATAATATGTCTTCAGTTGTCATGTAGCTGTCATTTCACCCAGTTCAGCCTCCACAATCCTCTCTTCTAAGCATTCAGGCTGGTTCACACTGGACATACGACTCAGACGGACGCTACGAACGTACGCAGGCTGTAGTTCACACTGGGCGATCTTCTCCCTGCGTTAATTCATTCTGATTGGTTTAAAAAAGACAACACTCTTTTGGAGGTTCGGCCAGTCGTGCACACAGCCGCATTTAAAGTATACACTGTATAACCGCAGCGCCTCTTTTTTTATAAACAGCTGATCCAAAAAAAAAAATAATAATAATTATTGTGTGACTGACAGCAAATGCCACCATTCAGTTTCATGGTAAAATCACTGACATTATATATTAGCTTAAAGAGCCAGTAGTTACGTTGTCATATTTGCTGTGTTTTATTTGTTATACAATATATAAATAAAATAAATAATTATATATGTCTAATAACAATTACCGTTTTGACGGCGGATTGCGGCATCAGTATCTACATTTAAATCCCATTCATAATTTTTGTGGGTGTCGTCATCTTTCTGTTGAACAGCTCACCAGCTCTGAGAGTCGGTGAGTTCGTTGAGTCAGCGTTGAGCCAACGCTGCACGCCACTAGCTCTCAACGGTGAGTTTAGGAACGATTTTGAGAGTTGTTGCTTAGCGTTGAATTTAAGAACGCAGCCATGGTGCGTTTATAGCATCCATCTGAATAGTATGCCCAGTGTGAACCAGCCTTACATTTAATGAGCCTCTTGCAGCCCTATGCTGGCAGAAGAAAAGGAACACACTCTAATTAATATGTTAATAAAAATGTAAGTGGCGCAGAAAAGTTAACCATACCCGTATAACTTTTTATAGCATCTTTATGTGCCTGTTTTCGCTCTGTTATCTCTGTGGTGTACGTCTCCTCGATACACTGATTCAGCAGCTTACTCCGCACCTGTTTAAGAGTCTTCTCAAGCTGGCCAGGAACACTCGAGTGAGTGATGCAAGCCATGGAGCTGCAAACAAGAAAACAGAAATGAGAAATGACTTTAAAAGAATGCAGATAATTCTACCATGAAGCAATGCGTTCTCAAACAATAATTTATCTTCTTGCTTGTATCACAGTGTATCACACAGGATTTTATTGGTGTCCCGTTGAATTTAGCTTATGTTGGGTGCATCCTGATGCTTGTGGAAGCTGAACAGCCAATTAGCAACTAACTTACATAATAACTGTGCCAAACAGTGGTTTGGTGAGTGAATTGTTTCGTTACTTTAGTGTACTGTAAAGTGAAAATAGGAAAGTTTTATTTAGTCCATCAAAACAGCCTTCCTGAATAGGAACGTTTCCTGTAACAATACCTATTATTTTCTACTTCTGTAGTTAACCTTTTCCGTTGAATTAATAGGCCTATTACATTGACTTGATAAGTTATAATGACATTATTACTTATCACAAATAAGAATGTTTTTTTAAGCATGCAACCTTCATAAAGCTAGTTTTTGTCTAAAATGTGTATTTAAATGGTGCCATTCTCGTCAAAAGTAGGTTAAAGTAGAATTTACTACATAAGATGGTATTCGACTGATCAAAACATTTGTATCCTACCGTATGACTCAGGTATTTGTATTGCAACACAACAGCTGAAAATGGGTTAGTTACTTAACTTGAATACTAATGATTAATTATAACCGTGAGTTACATACCTGATTAAACACTTATTGTGGGCATCTATATTCAGCATTAGTTTGGACATATTGCAAATAGTTTTATCTAAAAGTTGGGACCGCTTCAATGTATTTAGCAAAAAGCTATTCAGTACATAAATATATAAACTCGGGGGGTAAATATTGTACATGTCCCATAATAAGGCTGTCTGTGTGTCATATTTTCCTTATCAAAAGATGATATATATTGAAAGAACAAGCATAACATGAATGACCTCAAATTCGTAGTTTTAGAGAAAAAAAAGAATTAGACAATGTACAATATAGAAGACTAAAAGAAAATAAATGGACATTATGTACCACGATGCCTGAAAGTTTAAATAGAAAGGAATAGTAGATCATTACATCATCAACTACAGTATGTGGTGAATGACATCACAATCACATTAACAGATTTAAATAACAATAAATAAGTGTAGTATATATATATATATATATATATATATATATATATATATATATATATATATATATATATATATATATATATATAAACGAATTATTAACTCTATCCGCCTTATTTACGTTATCCATTTACTCTGCTTACCGATCAAGTTTTCTTGTCCTAGTGCTACTTAAATAACTTTATGTAGAATACCAATAGAAAAATCTTTATTTAATCGCCGCGCCAAGTCGACTGCCAGCAAACCAGACAGCGGAAAATGGGTGTTGCTCTTTTCAGATTTGAAAGCTGTCACAAATGAAAAGCAACTGCCGTTTTATAATTTCCATGCAGTTTAGTTTTCAAGTATTAGAATGAATTTGTTTTTAATTATTTAACTTTTGTATTATTATTATATACTCATAGTTAGCATATACTGAAGTTATTACTAATAATAATACTGAATGTATTATTTTTTTAAAAACACTACTCGCCAAAATGGTACAGTCCAAGCTAGTTCCCACAATGCAGCAGTGTTTTGTTTTCTTCCACAGAGCCATGTCCATGCAGTTCTAGAAACTGATCAATTTAGTTTCCTATTGTGACGCCTCGTGGTGGCGAAAGGTGTGTACAGTCAAATTGAAATTACTGTATTATAAAGGTACCAGTAAATTATTTAATGTATCTGTGCCCCGAGCATTACGAGACATTACTATTTATACGGATCAATGTCAAAATTAATCTGTTGGAAAAGATTATGTAAGGTACAAAAAGGAAGCATTATTTGATGGGGAGGGCGGAATTTCCAAAATGTCACATTGTCTAAGTTGATTTATTGTTTACTATTGATTTGATTGGCTTCTTCTCCATAGTATAAATCAGTTGGATTTTAGAGCATTTTACAATACTAGGGAATGCACTTTGTGATTGCAGCCATTTATTTTTAAAAATTATTTTTATTCAATCCAGAGTGATGCCACAGTGCTGTAACTTCGATTAATTTTTTTTATCATGGGGTAAAGGTCAAGCTAATCATTCCCTAAATCTTGGTTCTGGAACTATATTCAGTAAATATTAATCGTGTCCAATTATTACTTTACACTGCAAGTGACATCTACAACAAATCATTTCTTCACATTAATACAACTGATTTTATATGCACATTGTTTCTTCAAATACCCCTTTTTAATAACTAGAAGAGCAGCATTTTTTTTTTACAGGCTGAATTGCAATTTAAGAGTGACCTGCTGTTACTCCAGTTAATTTCTATTCTAGCATCTATAGCCAGGTTTTATTTTTTCAGGTCTTTTATACTATTTATTTTTCATCAAGAATCTACATCTTGCAAACCAGTGGTCCAGTTTCTGGGGAATTATGAAGAGAAACCTATTGCTACTATTAAACACCATGTTCACACACAATGTTACCAACTACAGCAATATTGCAGTCATTTTGCCAGCCATAGAAGACAACCTGAATTGACTGAGTAACTTGTACATGGGTGTACGGCTCAGGACTTTGAGTGGTGCAATACATAACTGATAATATGCAGCACAGATGGGAGTCTTATTTTAAGAGGTGGTTCACCGTATTTGATGTTTCTTGTTAGTCACCAACAATGATTTGTACACAAAATGTTTTTGTATCTTTATTTTTACAATTAACACCAACACACAAAATTGCTGAATAAAATAAATTATTTTTTATATATATATATATATATATATATATATATATATATATATATATATATATATATATATATATATATATATATATATATATATATATATAGATTTTTACATTGGTTTCCAAATAAGGGCAGAACACATGTTTTAAAGGATTCTAGATATAAAAATAAAAATGAAATGTAGAAGTCATATACAAGGTTTTATTTTACATAACAGTTCTATGGTGTCACTCTCAAGCAGATAAAACTAAGCAAATGAACAAGTTTCCACTTCAGAAGTTATAAACATTACAACTTGGTTGCTGCATGTGCTACTTGAATACTCTGGTCAGTCATTCCTTCTGCAGTTGTTTTTTGAAATATTGCTCCTTGTTTTTTACTGCTACAGGAACTGTAAAGAAAATACAATTATTTAAAATGCAGTTTTTCAATTATGTTTGATAAAAACTCTGCAAATACAATATTACATAAATACAATGTACACACGCATCTATTTCAAAGAAGAAAACAAATAGAAAAAACAGAAATCATGCCTTAAAATTAGCTGCATAAAAACTTTTTTCCATGTCCTTGGTAGTTTCCCAGTAAACATGTATGAATGTTGACCGTCATAAACTGCTTAAGCAGAAAAGGCTATGAAAATCAATATTCACTTCACTATACCTCCAGTTCTTACGCACTTATAAACCAGACAATACAAGCACGCCTTTGTGGGAGGATCTACAGCGTTTAAAGCAACATACTACCCAGAGGCAAATTGTTGGATAATTCTACAGAAATAAACAAATACACAAATGACAAGGTTAAAACACGAACATTATCATACATCATTTAGGAAGTTCTGAGTGTTTTTCAGCCAATTGCAAATGGTACAAAAAAATACCTGTCATCACCTTCTAGCAACAGTAGTTTGCATTTCTAGTCATGGAATCATCCTGGTCCAGGGTTTGCCAGGTCCTATGTGATCAATCCCTGCCAGAGTGAGTCTCCTGTGATAAATCTGCATTACCGGATGATATCTCTACATGTTCCATGGATTTAGGTCCAGACTTGACCGCTCATTCTGTGCCTATGGACAAACTGTACATTATATAACATTCCAATATGGTGACAGTAAGCCAATAATAGATATCATTCATGTACACGTTTGTGCCAAGTAAATAAAATCACAATTAAATTTTCTATTACAAGTGTTCCTTGGATGAAACGTGTAGGAATGCTGACCAGCAAACTGCTTTCTGCAGTGTTATTTAAAAATCATCATTCACTTCACTATACCTCCAGTTCTTACGCACTTGTAAACCAAACAATACAAGCACGCCTTTGTAGGAGGATATAAACATTCTTTAAGAAATAAGCAGGAACACGAGAGACCCAACTAACATCCCAAGCAAATTAACCAGATACAATAATGCAGAATTTGAAGTAAACATGAGATTAAATCACCAGCTAAACATGTATGAATCTCAATAGTTGAGTATTCAAAAACATCTTTCCCCTTTTAGCAGTTTACCTCCTTTGGTTGAGGAGACAGCAGCATCCCATCCAATGTATCCCTCAACAGGTATTGCACAAATCTTCATAATGCAAATGTCCTCCCTTAAACAAAAGGGGAAATTAAGAAATATTATACTACTGCAGTCAAATGTAATTCAATTTACGTAATTATTTCTTACTGAATTACATGCTTCAAGTAACTGTTCATTACACCAGCACTTCCTTGGTACTCGAAACATATGGAAGCAGGCCTTTTATGGGAGGATCTAAATAGCACATATTCAGACCACCACCATGCACAGAGATTATAATCACAATGACACCCTTACCATTTAACTGTTGTGAAAATAATGCTACTGAATATAATATGCAAGATTAATTTCTTAATATATACTGCAAAGGGTTCGATTTCTTCTTAAAAAAAAAAAATTCATCTTCAGATACAGTAAATCAAAAATTGTTTATTCAGGAATCAAAATGCAAACAGGATGTTAGTTTTTGAGCCGGCATCAGTGTAGATGTTTGAGCTGTGCAAAGAAATTACTTCGTACAGTTAAATGTTGAAAAATCTCATTGATCAGAAAAATGGACAGTCATTAATAGCTTACCATTATTATGTCCGTTACGTACTGAGATAAAGCCGAGTAACCCACAACAATCCTTCAAGAGAAATAGCAGCATGTTTATAAAAAAAAAAAAACACCACACACACACACATTGCAATTGAGATTATTGATATTGCATTGGCAGATAAAGTATTTTATTAGTGATGGACGCCGACTGCGATCCTATTATGGGTGCATTCCTCTACAGGCAGTAGGCACTACGATCCTTTGACTTTCAATACAGTTTGGGCTATTTGTTGGAGTTATTCGCTAGGCCAAACAGCCTACGTTCCACCAACCACCTCTGTTCAACATATCAAGTACGACTAACAAAGACATCGGCATCTGCCAAAAGGCTTGCTATTGTTATATACAAAAAAACGGCATACCATGCAACATGCTTTGTTATATCTCTTCATATCATTGTGACTGTGTGCATTCAAGTACCCAGTTGTTTGGAGTAGTAACAACCACTATACAAAAATGTTAGTAATACTATACAACCACTCACCATCCTTATGTTTTTTGGTACTAACCCGGACAAATGAGCATGTCCTGGCAGGTATAAAAGTTTAATCTTGACTTCTGTAGACCAATCTGTAAAATAAATAAATAAATAAATAAATAAATAAAACATACTGATTACCATAGAATGAAATTACAGTGAGGCCTTGCTTTAAAAAGAAAGCCACGTGCACCCACATTTAACAAGGCGCATAATGCACAATAAACTGTATTTTTCTTTCATTGTCAGGCTGCACCTAAACTTATAAAACATTTATTTAATTACAAGACGAGACACTAATGTTATTAACTATTTGACGCGTGGAAATATACCACGTAAAACAAGCAACGAGCAATCACACCATTCTTACCTCAACTTTTTTTTTTTTTTTTCCTTCACTCAGAAGAGAAAACGAATGTCCAAAATGTAAATTCGGCAGCTGGGCCAAGAGGGTTTCAGAGAACAATTTTGAAACCTGCACTACAGAGAGGGACCTCTGGTGGCGGGAAGAGATACCAAACTGTAGGAAAATAAAGTTCCGAATTATTTAAATAAGTAGAAGAAAGTATGATATTCGTCATTGTCTACAGGTTTAATTTAGAATTAAAATACAATTTTATAAATCCTATAATATTAACTACAGTGTACTAGTAAACGATTGCGTTTTTAGACGGCACAAGTATATGGTTCAGGCAGTGGGGCCATCTTGGGCACAATGTTGCAAGTATTAATTCCACTGCAGGTGACCAAAAGAGCACCACTGATAATCTCAGAATCAAGCAGGAAGAATGTCTATATGGTTAAAGGAGGCAGATGAGAACCTGTTTCAATATTAAGTTTTTTATCTAGGGCAGCAGTGTGGAGTAGAGGTTAGGGCTCTGGACTCTTGACTCTTGACTTCGCTCAGGACACTGCTGCTGTACCCTTGAGCAAGGTACTTTACCTAGATTGCTCCAGTAAAAACCCAACTGTATAAATGGGTAATTGTATGTAAAAAATAATGTGATATCTTGTAACAATTGTAAGTCGCGTGTATAAGGGCGTCTGCTAAGAAATAAATAAATAAATCTTAGGGTCCCAGATATTTCAAAGTTAACTTAAACTTAATTACAGTACTGGATTCTGGGAATTAAGGACAATATTTCACATGGGTTTCCTCATGTCAGAAAGTTGTGAGAAGCTGTGTTCAGTCAACTCTGGGTTGTTGTCATGCCTTAAAAAGTTAAGGAATATTATGAAGTCGGTATGGTAATTACAGTACAAATAAATCCAATCTGGAAATGCATGGTTTATTTTATGTCTAGGGGACAAATAGTTTATTTATTCATTTATTTTATTATTTATACAGCCAATATTTACTTTAATTGCCAAAAAAACACAGCAAGCAAACAAATGTGCAAAGTCAGCCAGTCAGTTCTCACCTCCAGCAGGTTCAAAGTTAAATAAAGATGTTCTTCATGTCACAGGATGCTCATCTGTTCATTTAGAAGTGACTGAGCAAGCAGTTCATTATCAGAAGCTGCACGTCTGCTGCTAAAGATAGAACGCTCAATGGCTTGAGTGAGCCAACAGAGAACTGCTTGAGATAAAAAAGCTGTATCCAACTCATTTAATATATACCTGCCAATTAATTTCATGACATGTTCTCTGAATAATTTGATTCAAATCAAATATTTTCCACTATCATCACTACAAAATGTTAATAATAAGTTACATGTGTTTTGTAAAAGAAAACACAATTTTGGGGTAACGTACTGTTCTTGACTTTCAGTGCCTCACACTTCATAATAAGCAGAAACAATTAGCAGCTCAAACTGGGTACTTCAGGTTTCTATATTTAAACAAGCAACATTCTTTTCAGGAATGTATTTTTGACAATAACTAGATGCAGAGTTATTAAAATGAATTTACCATTTTTTTTTCATCTGCTGTTAAAAGCCATTTTTTTTAGCAACCGTTTCATTGGACTTTCCACATTAGAGCGACTGGGACAGAGACAGTTCTCTCAGTACATTTTTGAAACTCATGCTGTCAAAGTGCCAGTTCAGTATAGGTTGATATCATTCTGCTGTCGATGGAAATGAATGGGATCCATCTCAAATCACTTACAAATCCCAGTGACAGATGTAATCAAGGTGTAATGCAGCGCTAAAAAAAAAAAAAACAATTTTGCCCTGCATAACATTTATTTATTACCTCTAAGTTCAGTGTTGAGAACAGTTATTTGATTAATGGCACTGGCTGTCTGAGATGGGTGCTGACATAATAAAAGTCAGCAAGACATCAAATGGCTAATGTTTAACTTATACAATTAATTAATTGGGAAAAATTTCCTGCAAACATAATCTAAAGATCAATAAAAGATGTTGCACAAGGCTTGGTGCGTGCTTCAGAATTTTTTCCTCTTGATGTAATGCATGTCAGCAGATGCCTTTTATGGTTTAAAAAAAAGCCCACTTGAACAGTCAAGAATCACTGCACAAGGACAGGTTCATGTGCACGTCCAGAGAAGCTTTGGTCAGTCCCACTGCTTGTAAAGAACAAGAGATGCTCATCTAGCACCAGTATAAAAGGAAGAGCACTAAATGGGCAGGGGTTCAACATCTCATATGCATGATGCTAATATCTGCCAGGACTTTTCACCAGATCAGAAGACAATATGATCGATTTAATTCACAGTAATGGAGTGCTGCTCATCCACCATTTACAGAAAAACTACAGGGACTTCCATGACTTCCTGAACTTCATGTCCTCTGTTGGGGATCCCCGGAACATCCTTTCAGTTTATTTTCCTCTCTGGTTCCAGCTCAGCCAAATTGTTGGAACAAAAATGATATGGGTGGCAGTGATTGGGGACTGGTTCAACCTAATTTTTAAATGGTAAGCAATGTCAATGTAATATTCAGCCTTGTAAATGTAGTTATAGACCAAATCAGTGCTTACAATAGTGCCATTCTGCTGTTTTTTAAGGTTGTCTGGTGGCTATGGATCATTAAAGGGAACTTGATGACTCAAATGATCTACTGCATATTTGTACCATTTCTAATTATGTCTGTTGTCTGCCTTCTTTAAATTTCCCCTTCATGTTTTCAGGATTTTATTCGGTCATCGCCCTTATTGGTGGGTGCAAGAAGCTCTGTTGTATCAGAACAATTCACTTCCACAGCTTGAACAGTTCCCTATTACCTGAATTTGAAATCAACATCAAATCTAGTTTATATAAGTGACTGATGTTAAGGTGACTGATGCTAAAGAAGACAATTCATTAAACAGACATTAGAGCGTTGGAGAACTGAAACTAGGTTTTTTTTTTTTTTAAATATCTTATTTCAGGTAGTCCCTCTGGCCACGCTATGGGTTCTTCATGTGTCTGGTATGTGATGGTTACTTCAGCACTCAGCTTCACAAGAGCACACAGGGATAACACGCAAAACAAACTGCACCAGTAAGAACAGTTCAAATCTTGCATACAGTATTTACTTCAAATGTATTTTTAAGACTACTGGTTGCAAAAAAAAAAAACAGTACACCTTCACCATTAAATCTTTAAAATGTATTTGAATTTTCATATTAGGAAATAGTCTTTCACATGTAATTAACATATCATATTTATTTACAATGTGAAGGTAGTGGGAGAGAGGACAGTCCATTTAAATGCAAAATGCATTCCTACGATGAAAAAAATGAATTTGGTTTCTTTTCTAATATTATTTTATTCTCATTCGTTTTCACCCATTCAGACTTACCTGGTCAGTTCTCTGGATGGCTTTTTGGGTCATTCAGGTCAGTGTGTGCTTCTCCAGTGTTCATTGCCACACACTTCCCTCATCAGGTGGTCCTCGGGGTATTTGCAGGTGCCAATAGGAATTTACCTTGTGGAGCAATTCCAGTTAAAGCATATGACTTAAAACAATGATTCTTCTCTGCCTTCATTGATAAAACATTATACTACATCTAAAAATGAAACATGCTTAACTAAAATTAAGATTTATTACTGCTTCTAAGATTACATATTCATTTTTGTCTGTTGCTGTGTTTTCATTCATTTCATCTATAATACTATACTTTTAATATTATTATTATTATTATTATTATTATTATTATTATTATTATTATTATTAGTAGTAGTAGTAGTAGTAGTAGTAGTAGTATACTTTTCAGCCTGTAACAATATTTGGAGCAAATCCAGTACCAGTTTCAGGTATTCTAACAGTATTTGTTTTGTAACATTTTTTCATGTTCTTTCCAAGTTGTTGGGTTCAGAGATTTTATTTTTTTTTTAAATCACTGCACATGCAATATTATTATTTATTTCTTAGCAGACGCCCTTATCCAGGGCAACTTACAATCGCAAGCAAATACAAATACATTCAAGTGTTACAATACAAGTCATACAATAAGAGCAAGAAATACAATATATATATTTTTTTTTTCAAGTGTGACAAACCACAATTCAATAATACAGCAGATAATAGTGAAAGTTACATCAGGATATGATTAAATAGTGATAGTTACATCAGGATATGATTAAGTACAAAATACTACAGGTTAAACACTTAGCAGATTACAATATTCTGAAGTACAGGATTAAATGCAGTAAAAAAACAAAACATAAAATATAAGTTTTATGTTGCGTTTCAAAGTGAAATGTTATGATGGCACTAATCTGTAGCTCTTTTTTTGACAGGCACGCTGGTTGCAGAAAAATTTGAGCATATCCCTGCAATTCAGACTGCAAGTTTAAAAGTATATATTACAACAAATCTATTTTTGTTTTTCTTTGCACTTGGCTTCTACATTGTCCTTAAAATGATTGATATTGACCTTTTGTGGTCAGTTCCAAAAGCTAAAAAGTGGTGTGCTAATCCAGAGTGGATCCACTTTGATACTAACCCTTTCGCAGGACTGGTCAGAAATTTAGGAGTCCTCTTTGGGCTAGGGCCTAGCCATCAACTCCCAGATGTTCATTCAAAGCTGTAGAGGCAAGAATGGGTATAAGACCAGTTTTAAACTGATGTGCATAGCCACTACACGAACCTCTTTACAGTTGTATGATTTCATAAAGATCCCCACACATACAGAGCTTCTTTTTTATGTTCTGTCTTTTTGTAAACGTGCAGTGGTTCCACTCACTGTAGTTGCACTTATTCCATATTGCATCCATCTGCACAAAATACGTTTTCTTCTGGCTCAAGATTACAGCGATTATTGTCCAGATTTGTACTCTTGTGGTTCGGTTGAATGTGCTTATAAAGATCAAAATAAAAATCTCTGAGATTACAATTTTGTGTAATGTAACAAGAACCCTTTTTACAAATTTAGTTTACTTGTATCAAAGAGTTATAAAGCATTAAAAATCATGTATCACAATTCATCCAATCACTGTTATTCCAGGTTGACAGATCCACTGTTCCGTACACAGATGTCATCCTGTTCATTCAACATACATCACTCACATGTTGTGATTTATAAGAAGTTCATGAATCGTGTATTGAGGGATTATTGTTGTACAAGACATCATTTTCCACAGTTGAACAGCCAGCTCAGCTTTGCTTCATGGTCCTCTTGCCCAAACTGCATGAGATGACATCTCTTATTGAATAAGAGACACTCTGTACAAAGTATATTAACTTATATACAAAGGCCTGGACATGTATGTTAAAGAATGGGGATTAAAACTATGGCAAAAGTACTGTTCACATTTATTGTGGCAAATATATGGGAAGTATGGGTTATCTAATAGCTATGGCTTTCTTGAAAGTCTATGACTACATAAGCATGGTTTCCCTTGTAACACTGTAAATATAGAACAAAAAAGGCATGTAAAACACGGCTGTTTTAAAGGACATGTGATGTACAGGACTGCATGAGTGTGCTCTCCCCCTTCCCACATTGTGACAGAGAACTACTTCAACACGAAAGGTGCTGTGTTGCAAAAATACGTGATCTTAATATACTGCTGTCCATTTATATATCTGTAAAATGCTATAATAATCATTATGTAGTGTATTCAGTTTGTAGCACCCCAGCAATAATAATAATAATAATAATAATAATAATAATAATAATAATAATAATAATAATAATAATAATAATAATAATAATAAATCCTTTAAAAATCTGTTTCAGACTGTTTATTAGACCTTGCTGGAATCTCATGCTAATATGAAATTAATAAACTTCAAGGATATGTAAAATATGTTGTTTGATGTAAAACAATCTGGGTATAAAAAATAAAAAAATTGATTAAAAAAAACAAACATATTAAAATATAGTAGCCATGTCCTTTTCAAATGTACTTTAATTGAAAACCACAAACACGGTTATCTTTACCAGCTCTTACCTAAGGAACTTTAGTGACAATGCAGTGGTGCTACAAGGGTACTGTGCTAAGGGGCAATGGCAGCACCAAGGCAATTCTAATGATGCAGTATGATGCATGGTAATACAGTTGTAGGTGAACAGCACTTTTGTTATGCTATTTAATGTTTGTACTTACAACAAAACCACATGATCGGGAAAATTCCATCCTGTCAATCACATAATTGTGTGCTTTGTGCATGTAGTGAATATTAGGAAATGGTAACTACAGTATAAGTTTTTCCACATTTTCATGTTTCAATATTTACCTGGTACTATATTGATATGAAGAAATACACACTGGGAACCCATTGCAGTATTATCGTGTCATATCAACAATCACATCTACAGCTGTGGCCAAAAGTTTAGCATCACCTAGAATTGTAGGATTGAGACATAATTAATATTTATTTAGCATGTAATCAAAGAAACTATAAAATGTCTACGGGAAGCCATAATAATAATAATACTGCATTTCATGTTAGATTTCAAAATGTCACATTTTTCAATTTTTGTCAGTTTTTCGTTAAGTATGTGGAAAACTACGAAGTGGTTTGTAATTCAATATGTTAACATAACATTATTCCGCAGGTTTCATTTGACTTTATAAAGCAAAATCTGTTAATTCTATAGGGTAATGGAAACCTTTTGGCCACATCTATAGTTCCATAACATCCTCCACATCTGTATATTACAGTACAAATGTACAGGCTGTTGTGTATTGCACTAAAAATTATTCCATATCAATGTGTTAAATTAGCATTACTGGTATTGCTGTAGTCTGTTAATGG
The DNA here is from genome assembly GCF_902713425.1 of Acipenser ruthenus. NCBI lineage: Eukaryota > Metazoa > Chordata > Actinopteri > Acipenseriformes > Acipenseridae > Acipenser > Acipenser ruthenus. The sequence goes on along the minus strand of NC_081198.1, from coordinate 41,720,485 downwards.
TTATTTAAGGCTTTCTTTGGGGTAAAACATTTTTTTTTATAATCGGATCCCAATAAAAAAATAATTAGCCTTTAATCAGTAAACAAATGTGACAGTAACAGTAAACATGACTTTGTGTTTACCTGATTAGTGTTCTTTAAAGAAGAACTAGAAGAAGTGGAAATATTCCAGAGTGGTTATATTTAGGTACTGGTTCTCTGCCATCTACTTTATTTGCTTCCCCAAATTGGCTCTGTAATATGTGTACAGCCTTACATAACTGTAATTACATGGTACATTTCAATTGTGCACGACAGACCTTATAATTAATGTCAACACAAACTGCCAGACATCATTAATGACTCAATGCATGTTTTCCAGACAGTCACTCCATCTGCTTAGGCCATATGTTCAATTAAAAATAATTAGAATGGCACAAAACAAGCAAGAAACAACTCAGTGGCAGGTTGGAGCAGTTCAATTATTTTTTTCTGGACCTGTACATAGAATTGTTTTACTCTGTTTGTTTTTCTCAGTCTCTTGCAGCTTCTCTTGGTTGAGCAACTGGTTTTGAATCGCTCTGTCAGTAATTTCCAAAGCCATTCCTTTCAATGCTGTATTATTTATAATTCCATATTCTAATGTGGTAAGAAACATTTTTGAATTGTTAGCTCAATATACAAACCACATATTTGATACCCACAATTTAAAATTCAAAATGGTATGCATGCAGACAATAAAAGGAATGATAAACAACCGTATGTTATCTTAAACAGAATTGATACATTATTCAAATTAAAGCATATATTGTAAAGCACATTTAAAATAAATGTCAAAATAAAATGAAATCATTTGACTCAAAGCTTTTCTTAAAACTATACACTTTGCTCATATAATGCTTGGGGTGATGCAGAATTATTTTAAATAATTAAGAAATGTAACAAAAACATAAAACACAACATATTGGAATTAGATGTTAAATTGATTTTGAAAAGTGTGGAAACAGAGCCCTTACTCACTAAACCAAATTACTATAAAGTGCAACCTTTTTCTGGATTTGAATAAGTCTAAGCTATTACTGTATAAAACTTTTTCATGGAGTCTGTACTTATTAACTTATTGGTGCTCCTGTCGTGACCAGTTTATAGTAAGCTCCTTTCAAGGCCATAAGTTCTTCATGAGCTCCCTTTTCTATCACATAACCTCTAGACATGACAGAGATAATATCAGAATTCTGAATAGTTGAAAGCCGGTGAGCGATGACAATGCATGTGCGTCCTTCTCTGGCTTTATCCAAAGCTGCCTGTACTGTCTGCAAAAGACAAAGTGAAACTCAGAAAGTAATAGAACAGACTCGTCTAAACTGTTATTGCTTCTTTAACAACATTCAAGATAGGTTTCATGAATATGGTAACAGTGGGTGTTCATAATGTTAAATGGTTAAAAGAAATGTAACCAAGCCAAGCCATGGTTTGAAACATACGTAACAGGGTCAAGAGTGCCCTGTTCACATTTATTTTGCACTTGTATGTTATTTTTATAATTGTATTTATTGATTGATTAGTGCACGCTTTATGTTGTCTGACACTTTATAATTGATGTGTATCAAGTTATGTTTCTTCACTCGTTTCCCTTTATCTGCCTTATTGGGCAGCGTCTAACTGAATTATTGATCAATTTACGCACCTGAATATAAATAGCCCATGTATTTACAAACGGGGTGGCCATCCTGGGGACTGTGTTTGTGCAGGAGTGGGAACGCAGCATTTGGAGTGTGGAACGACGAGTAAGGGAGAGTGAAACGGACCAGTAAATGGAGCATCCCAACTAAGTATTGGGCTGATTGTATGCCGGAGTTGAATCATTAACTTAAGCGGTTTGAGTGTTTTTAGCCTGTCGGTAGCCGACCGGAATTTAGGAAGTGAAACAGAATAGGTTATATGGTGATGCTAGTTTCTCTCTCTCTCTCTCTCTCTCTCTCTCTCTCTCTCTCTCTGTCTGTGTGTGTGTCTCTCTCTCTGTCTGTGTGTGTCTCTCTCTGTCTGTGTGTCTCTCTCTCTCTCTCTCTCTCTCTCTCTCTCTCTCTCTCTCTCTCTATATATATATATATATATATATATTTCTTGCTCTCTGTTGCCGCCCATGTATGGACATTGTGTGTTTTTAGACCACAGTATTTTGTTTTTATTACTACTGTTTTACTGTGTTCTGTAAAAATGTATATCCCCTCGTTGTTACATTTGCACTTTACAAAGTAAATGATTCCCATTAATGTGAACATTGTTTAACCATTCGAAATCCCACTACCTATTTATAGGTGAATGGAATGATTGTCTTAAACAAATACCTTATAAACAATGTGTTGCTATTTTAGGATTTTTTACAATAAACAAACGTCTTTTAAAATGTATTTGGGTGCTTTTTCTTGGCGACCTTGTTCCTGTTATGTAATCTGTTTTCCGAATAAAAAGAACCTAGGTATCCTATCATTTGTTGCCTTGTTGCACTGAACTGGCATAGTCGATCTACATTCTGATATTTTACAATTTAAGGCATGTGTGCTGTTTCTGTATGCTCCCGTAAGGGGAGGTATTACACATATATGATATAGTGTTTTTACCTTCTCACTTTCTGTGTCTAAAGCAGAAGTTGCTTCATCCAGTAACAGAATTTTGGGATCTCGAATGATGGCTCTGGCGATGGCAATCCGTTGTTTCTGTCCACGGGAGAGCTGTGATCCTTGGGCACCCACATGGGTTTCATACTGCTACAAAAAGCATATAGCATGAAAGTGATTACTAGACATGTCAGTTAATGCCACAAAAAGAGGTTTGAAACACCTTGTTACTAACTGATCACTTCCCAGCCAATAAAGAAGAGATTAGCTTGATTTGCATTACATTAACAAACAAAAAAATGAATTAGCATCTTCAGGATGATTTATAACTAGACCCAATACAAAATCTGAATTACTGGGCCATTAAAATGACTTGAACATTTGTAGCTTGTTAAGGCAGGCCATATCATTGACCTGTAAACAAGAGAAACAAAATACTCTTTGGTGTTTCCTGGCTGGTAAAAGAAGGTGACCACTAAGTGACCATAGAGACAGGTTGTGTAATTAGGTTAATAATACAGGTGCACTCCACTTATATCGGACTCCAAGGGACAATGGAAATCAGTACTTTATATATTGTATAAACAATACAAGAAAGCTTAACTACCAAAGAGCAGGAGTTTATCATTTGTACAAAACTCACCCCTGTGGGCCATACAATGTAATAAATAGTACCATTTACTGAATATATATATTCACTAAATGTAATTACAATTGTATACGGTACTCGTTTAAACTGTACAGAATCTGTGCCAACAAAAACATAGAACAAAAGTAAACAGCAACTGTTTTTCTTGCCTGAAGTCACAATTGTGACTGTACGTATTAAAACGGTATATGAGTTATAAGTGAGTCAGTTTTAACCAGAGTAATTCCCCATTAAAGCCCATGTTGTTTGGCAGGGACCTCCTCAATACGTTGTAAATGGAACTCCGTTCTAACAGGACTCATTATAAGTGGAGTGCACCTGTAGTTATGAATGAATGAGTAATAAAGCTTCAAATATAATGAATGAACTATGGCAATGAAATCTGGGAGTAAAACGGGCATCCCTTTTCTCAGAATAGTCTACAAGTCCTATAAAGTTGACTGTGGCCAGTTATTAGAATGAACAGGAATTCTGCCATTCACATCAAGTGTCAAATCAACTGAATCATCAGGTGCAAGTACTGCTTACTCAGGTGATCTTGAAAGCAAGTGGCTTAAACGGTACAAATGGAATCACCATGTTTCAAAGTATTAAACTCCTGCAAGCTGTATTTCTATAACCTACAGCAGCCACAAGAAGCTGTTAACTCCTATTTCAATAATGAACTGGGGGATGCTTCAACATTGTGTTTCTTGTTTAAAGAAGATACTTACATTTGGCAAGGACATTACAAAGTCATGGAGTTGGGCCTTTTTTGCTGCAGCAATGACGTCTTCCAAGCCAAGGTCACGCGTGTTGTCCCCATATTTAATATTCTCAGCAATGCTGCAGTCAAACAGCACAGGCTCTTGGGAGACTATTCCAATTTTAGACCTCAGGAACGGCACATTGATGTTCTTGGAATCATGTCCATCTATCAGCTAAAATCAAGCAAACACGTGCTGCATTTCAAAATTACTGATCAATCCAAAAACACACAACGCAGATTTAAGTGAGGGAAATTAAGTATATAATCCAGTTCATTTGAAAACATTTTAGGCTGATTTCAAGTACTGCAGAGATATGGTTTCCATATATATATATACACACACACACCCACCCCTTGTTATATCGCCCTTCGCTATACTGCGGATTTGGATATATCGCGGTCCTAGAGTTGGCTCCCTATTTTTAGTAAAAATTTTACTGCCTAACTGCGTATGCCTTAGCTGCAATATACATAGGCAGTTATAATTACTGTTCGTTTTATTTCGTACTGCACATGAAAAACAACAATATACAAAACAATTAAAAACAAAGCATTAATATTGTACTGTTATCATGTACACACATATTGCACAATAACACAAAGGAAATTAAATAACTACTATTTTAACCAACGCTGCGTTCACGTGTGGCAGCAATGCACTACCAAAAGCCACAAGGCAGTGACGTCAGCTCCCTAGTAACAAGCCTGCTATGTTGTTGTTGTGAATGGATTCTTTCAATGCAGCGGGTTTGTGCATTTGAGAAAGGACTTAAGGAGAGGAAGACTCGTGAAATTAGTTGGAGACTGAAGTTGATGAGAAGCAATCACCCTCCGCAGTACGAATTATAACGGTGTGCTGCTTTTTATACGAAAAATTAATAAAAGCAGGTTGTGTAGATGATTTATATTGGAGCCTGACGCCTCCAATAAAACAATGGAGGGGTTGTACAATATGTTTTGTTACTTAGGTTATTTGTTTTTCAATAGGTCTCTCGCTATATCGCAGCCCTGAATATATAGCGGATTTATATTGGACCTCGACACCCGCGACATATCGAGTGGGTGGTGTATATATATTGTAGCCATCTCATTAACGCAGGCAGGCGCATCACACAGAGCAAGGCAACCACACGTTTTTTTCATTTTCAGCTTTGAACACCTGATCAGTTCCTTGTTTTAGCACAATGCTGTGAACTTACCACTTTTCCTTCATCAGGATCATAGAATCTTTCCAGCAGCTGGACACTTGTACTTTTCCCACAGCCACTACTGCCCACAAAGGCAAGGGTCTGCCCAGGCTTCACCGAAACAGTCAGTCCATTCAGGACCTTTATATCCGGCCGAGTAGGATATGTAAATTTGCTATCTATAAATTCAACATCTCCTTTGAAGTTGGTCTGTAAGAGAACATTTATTGTGTAAAAACAAAGAAAAGTAGAGGGTGCAGTATGAAACTTTAACATGCCAGTGTCTAAAATCAATAAAATGTTGTCCTTTTTAAGATGAATAATCATTCATTTAATCAAACAAATAAATACAATATATGAGCTCTAGTTTGTCTGTATCATTTATAATACCTTATACTTTATATCACCTAACATGGTATTAAATAACACCACAAAAATTAACTTTGGGTTCCATTACTACAGACAAACATGTCACAGCATCTAATGCCCAGAAACAAACTTTTATGAACACACTCATTTGTTTAAACTGGTTCTATAAATCAAACCTACATGGCTTTTTGAATGTTTGACATTGGTCTCTATGATTTACATCTGTCTTGAAAGCACACACACAAATTTTGAAGATTGAAGTTTACCCATTTTTCTCCTCCATCACTGTAAACATTTATTTTGGGGACCCGGTCAAGAAGCTGGAAAAATCTTGCTGCTGATATTTTGGCCTTGGCATAATCTGGCGTATAGGATGAAGCTTTTCCTAGAGCCGTGCCACTTGTTACAATTGCTGAGATGACTCTAGAATTATAGACATATTTCATTTATTCATGATACTATGTCAGTTTATACAGTAAATAGTCCAAAATGTCGGTATCATCAGCATGGAATACAAACCTGAACACAAAGCTGAAGTGAAGCCCCTCCTCTTTGACCAAATATCCACCATATCTGTATGATGCAGAATTAGTCATAAATACTATGCATTGAGCAAACCCAAAGCAGACTCCATATACATGTGCTTTTTTAAGTGCTGACTTGTAGGGGGCTTCAAGCTGTGCTTCATACATTTCCACAAATGTTCTCTCTTTGCCTAGACCAGCGATTGTTCTAATGTTATTCAATGCTTCCCCTGAAATCTGAAAAACAAAGAAGTCATTATCTAATGGGTTACAAAAGGACAGGGATAAGCAAATGATTCAATGGTCAGCAGATGATGCCTGGAGGATTCTGATACAGAGAAAAAAAAAATATATAACTCAGAACCACACAGATGGTATATATCAAGAGAAAAGGGTCATTTAAGAGTAAAATAAAAATTAATTTGAACCTACTCACTCTAATTATCTCAGCATAGGGTTGTGCTTGTTCGTAAGTCCAAGGTGGATTGCAAATGTCTGTTTTGGCATAATATTGACATAATGCTTGGTTTGGCATGATATTTTCAGTCATTTTGATCATGTCTATTACATATGTCTGTGGTGGAACATGGGCTAAATAGTATTAGGCGTTTTGTAGCTTTTGTAACTGTTAGAATCATAAAATGCTACACGACACAACAAGATGCAAACCCTACCTGCCCAGCAGATTCCATTGCCTGCTTGTCCTGTTTCGCAAAGCCTGTCAGCATTTTTGCTTGTAAACCACCTGATAATGCTAAGAATGGCAGGAAGCACATTATGACTAAACTCAGTTTCCAGCTGAAGTAGAAGGAGATGATAATGGCCACTCCAATGTTGGTGAGAGAGTTCACAATCATTCCTATCTGGGATCCAGTGGCCTGGAACCAGAACACACAAATTGATACCTTTTCCTTTCAAAAGATCCACATTAGCTTACAGCCCTTGGCACATTCCAATATTGTTCCTGAAGATGCAGTCATCTGAACGATTTGCATGCATTTTTATAGTTTAACAATAATAGTACCTCTCCATTCTTTACAATGCTTGCCTTTGCTTTAAAATACTTTCAGTTTTCTTTACAACATTTGGCTATGCTTTTATGACAGTATATTACAATAAGGGAAGCAAAATATAAATGAGCACTGTAGTAAAGAATTAAAAAAAAAAAAAAAGATAAAAATGATTTATTTATTATACTCCTATAATTTTATAACATCAAGAACTACTTCAGCTCACCCCCTGGACTTGAGAAGCATCAGTGGCAAGTCTTGTAGTTAAAGCACCAGGGCTGTTTTTGTGGTCATCAAACCAGCCAATCTCCTGCCCCAGCATTGCCTGGAAGCCAAGCTTACGAAGTCTCCTTGTGAGCAGTTCACCAGACTTTGAAAAAGCAAAGCCCTGATAAACAAGTCAAACGTGGTCAGTATACATTGCATTTATTGATACAAAATAGTCTTAAAGATATTAAAAATAATGGAGTAGACTTTTAAAAAGGGCATTGCATACCTGCAACAACTGTGTGAAAAATGATATAATCCCAATCAAAACAAAAAACAGGCAGATTCCATCTATTTCTCTTCTCTGTTCTTCTTTATCAGGTATTGAAAATGTCTAAAAAAAAGATGACAAATATGAGATTATTAAAAGAATCTAAAAATGTAGTTCTAGTTTCCCATGTGTTTGTCTACTTACATACAGTATACCACACCCTGAGCCAGTGGGACCAGATTACACAAGTGTTAAAGGTAACCTTAACCTAGTCTGAAAAACTAAAAGGCTTCCGCTTCTCCCACAAACCAAACTATTTGAAAATACATAGAAAATAAACCATGAACGGTCATAGAGTACGGTAGTTGTTGTTTACATCTATCCTAGTCAGTGAAATAACCACACAGCACTCTATGAACGTTCATGAGTTAAACCATATAGTTCTCAATAGTCTTCAATCGAAGGAGTCTTTTAAAATTGGTGGCACAGCAAAGTTAAGTTATTATTTTGTGTTTTTCACACATATTAACTTACCCCAAGAATCTGACTGAACAAGAGAGAATACATTGGGTTAACTCCCCCATTCACAGCGGCACCAAAAGTACCGAACAACATGTAGGGCCATTCAGGAGCATTGTATTTTAGGATTCTGGCCACTGGGGCAGGCTCAATATTCTCGTCTTCTTCCTCAATCACAGCTTGCTGAGGAAAATCAGATAAGCATGCAGGTGTGAAGGATGCAGTTTAGGGAGACTGATGGGTGAAAGGCTCCGACCATTATTATCAGTTCTGTTCAGACTGACCTTCCCCCTGAAATTCTCGGAGCCGACAGAATCACTGTAGGGTCTTTGGCTAATTTCTCCAGAAATGGACATTGAGGCATCGGGTATCACTCTGGATAACTGGGATCTTGACCGTTGGCGAATAGATGCTCTGAGAAGGTATAGACAAATCAAGGCACAATTCAAAAGAAAATAAGAATGTGTAACCCTAAGATTCAGTGGGAGTCATTTTCTCTTAGTTTCAAGTATTTTTCAATAAAAGTAATGGAAAATAAGGAAGCAGAACTGTGTCACAAAATTGCAATGAAAAATAGAAACATATATATAGTCCTACTATGGGTTCAATTCAATGAAAAACACATTTTTCCAATACACCAAACTGAGTTATCTCTATTCAGGTTTCTGACATACCGAAAGCTTGCACGGTAGCTCCCAGTTCTGGATACACTCCTGCTTTCAAGCGCAAGTTCTTCAACAGCGTCCTCACTTTCCACTGAAACCCAATTGAAATAAAAACCTGTTACTGAAGCTTGAGTATTTTTCTTATACCACAACAAGTTTAAGCCTTGAAATAAACTTCTATCTGGTTAGTTGATAAATAAAAAATAAGAGAAAAGGATTATATGAGCTTGAACTGAAACCCCAAATCTGCCTCACCCCTCCAAGTCAGACATGAGACATGCTTGCAGGGCAACGGCCCCTTGTGCCAGCCTTGCTTTGTCGACACGTAGAGAGAGGTCTTTTTCCTGTGTTACAGTTCATCACATATACTGGTACTGGTTTATATAACAGTTTTTTTTTTTTAAATGTGTTTTTATTTATGGACACTCAAAAGAATACCTACTTTGTCTAGCCTTTTCATTCAGTGCTTTGTCTCCTTGGCTTTGCAGGGTCACTAGAGTGAAATAGACCCCTTTCCTTTCAAGCAATTCGTCATGATTCCCCTTCTCTACAGCTCTCCCATGTTCAAATCCGATGATCACATCTGCATTTTTGATTGTAGAAAGCCGGTGGGCTATGGAGATTGTTGTTCGTCCCATGCGCACCTTGAAAAGGTCCGTAAATAGGACAATATTCACAATCTTGCCTATATTCAGCTAGTCAAGCTCAATGCATTCAAAGTATTGTCCAGGTTTCAATGTGTGTACTGTATGTGTTTGAGATACCTTATCAAGGGCATCCTGAACCACAGCTTCACTCTCGTTGTCGAGTGCAGAGGTTGCCATGTCCAGTAGCAGAATCCTGGGGTTCCTCACAAGAGCTCGAGCGATGGCTATTCTCTGTTTCTGCCCTCCACTCATCTGACCCCCACCCTCACCAACCAGAGTGTCAAATTTCTGTAAAGACATAATGAAGAGATATATGATCATGGAGTTAATGAAGTACACTCATTCTGTATTTGATTTTAAAGCCCCTTGGGATGTCTTGACATGATATCTTTTTTTTGTCCTTCTCAGTAATTTATAATCCCTTTAAAAAGTATGAAATGCTACCTGTGGCAAATCGATGATGAAGTTATAGGCATTGGCCTCCTTTGCAGCTTGAATGATCTCTTCCATTGACGCATCCTCTCGTCCGTATCGAATGTTCTCAGCTATGGTGGTAGCGAACAAAACAGGCTCCTGTTCCACAATCCCGATCAGTGAACGCAGCCATTGGATATTTAGACTCCGTATGTCATGGCCATCCAGAGTCACCTGTATCAACATTTCATTGCACAGTACAGTTATTAAAACATTAATCAGAAGAAGAGTCTTCTTCTTTATATGGTATATACACAATAATTATATTACATTTTTTGATTATTAATAATAATAATAATAATAATAATAATCTGTTAGCACAACATATTACTTTTGAAACCTATCCCCTTATTGAATACTATCTCATATTATATATATATATATATATATATATATATATATATATATATATATATATATATATATATATATAGATAGATAGATAGATAGATAGATAGATAGATAGATAGATAGATATCAGTATTTGTAATGTAGCTACATATGGGTGAAAAGCACAACCCTTTTGAGCACTACTTCTTCAGATGTTGAGCCTCTACAGTTGTTAATGATGTGTTGCCATGCCATACCATGCCATCTTTGGGATCGTAAAACCTCTGGATGAGCTGTACTGCAGTGCTTTTTCCAGCTCCACTCGGCCCAACAAAAGCAGTTGTTTCACCTGCCTTGATGACCATGCTCAGCTGGTCTAAAATCTTTTGAAAAAAATAAAATAAAACAAATCGGTCTAAAGCCTTTAAAACATATATTTCATATTTTCATATTCTTCATGCCACCTTATAATTAAAAAAACAAAAACTGCTTTTATGGCTATCCTCATTTCAGTTTAGTTTTACTGGATAGGGTAATAAATGGATCAATACAATAAATACACTATTTTTAAGGTATGTGAACAATATAAGTCTCCTTATTGAACAGACAGCAATCACAATATGTGTTTTGTGATAAAGTCAAGAAAGCAAAGATTGAGTCTAATTTGTATTATTTTCATTGATATTGGTTAAGACTGGTGTATTATAAAGTGCAGCAAAATCATGGCATGAAATATGAGAAATGCTATGGTAAAGGTTTCAATGTACTGTATTTTATGATGTAATGATAGAATAGAAATAGTTACAACAATATACCTTGACTTCTGGTCTTGAAGGGTAGTGGAAGTTTATATTATGAAATTCAATGTCACCCTTTACTTTGTCTAATTTGTAGCCTGCCTCTGACATACAGTCAATTTCTGGATCCTAAAATCAAAGACACAAAATGCATAAATAAATAGTTATGTCATACAGAGTGGCCTTGTTTAACATGGTACAATTAAAACATAATATAAATGAAGGTTCCTTATTTTTTCATGAAAACCTGGATAAATATTAAACGTTTCATTGTTTAATTATAAGAAACATTTTATAGTTCCCTCCCACTAAAATAAAGTGAATTATTGAAGCTAGAAAAACAACACGGCCAAATGCTAAACTACAGAACAACGCAAGAAGGAAATGAGAACTATAAAATATATACTGAATACATTTTAATGTCATGAAGATTCATATTGTTTAAGCATGGGCATGCTGTGTAAAATGTTTCAGTCTACCAGCCGTAGATCGTAATCACAATCAATTATATTATATAACAAAAATATACAATATGTACACTCACTTTATCACTGGTTTCAAAAATAACTGCTGCTGCTCCTCGACCCGAAGCAAAAGCTTCTAAACAAGGGGATGCCTGGCCCAGGTTTAAAGCACCGATAAGTACTCCAAAAAACACCTGCCATTTAAATGGAAGTTACATTATTGAATTCTAGCCATGTGATTAAATATACTTGATGGTATGATGGTCTCAGACATGCTTAATATTACAAACATTAAATACCTGTACCAGAGTTCCAGGTGAGTATTCATGTGTGTCAACAACAAGACTGGAGCCATACCAGAATGCTAAAGCATAGCAGAGGAAGATTATAAACCACATGTAGCCTGTAAAGAATCCCATTATCAAGCCTTTCCTGATTCCCCAGCGCTGGGCAGATACAAGGTTCTTATCATACCTGCAGAGTGATTAAAAAAGAACCATCATGTAGTTATTATTTTTTTACTTTAATCTATCATTAAAGAAAACAAACACTAGATATGAAGCTTAAAGTTGCAGTCTAAAGAAAATCATCATATGGCTACAAAATTTTGAACAATTCTATTTGGAATACGCTACTATACTATAACCTTTAAGAAATCTAATTAGAACCATTGGCATTACCAGCAATAATAACACCATTTTAAACAAATATTGAGCAGTGATCCTGACACTGGCACTAATGTGCTACTTAGTACAGAATATCTTCCATTATTATGTTGCATTAAAAATGTACCTTCATGTTTAAGGGACATGTAATTTGGAAATAAATGGAAGAGTAAATGTGAAATATGAAACTTAATTACAGAATTGTAATTACACAGATAATGTGATAATGTTTTTTTTTCTATTTTTTTTCTTTTACTTAACTTTGAATTTATCCAGCCCTATCATTGTAGAAAACATGACATACTGAATTTCTACTGAGGATGGAAATGGCTGAATAATAATACCTCTCCACTTCTTTCTTCTCCCCCCCGAATGCAGACACTGTCCGAATAGCTGAAAGTACCTCATCTGCCACTGCACCAGCTTTTGCATAAGCTTGCAGCTCACGACCAGTCAGTTTAGCAACAAACTAAGAAACACAGATTTGATGGTTAGGATGTCACACTCACACCCTGATTTTACTTTTCTCAATGACTCAATAAGATCAACTTACCAGTGCCATAAGTGCTGCTCCAACACCAATCAGTGGACTGGCTGCAATAATAACCAGTGTGAGCTTCCACCCTCGAACAAACCCCATCAGGAAACCACAGACAAAAGTAGTAAATCGCTGAATGAAGATCCCTACTTGATCTGAGATGGCATCGTTTATTTTATTAATGTCACTGAAAACCACAACCAAAAAAACAAACAAAAAGATTAATTAAAGAGATTGTGCATTGCAATACTCAAACGTTTTTGTCAAATTGCTGTCTAAAAACAGCAGCAGAGGTAATGGTCCATCTTAAGGCAAAAACAAAATCTTTTAATATTTTTTTGTGAAACAGGTAGAAAGGAATAGCTTGCTGCTGTAGTTGCTTTGTGAATCTGGCCACAGGAAACTGCTTATGACTAGCAGTAACAACAATAGCAGTAATAATAATAAAGTCACTGCATTAAGCTTTAAAAGTATTGCTAACCAGCTCACATCTTCATACTACATTTGGTTTTACAGTGCAGTAATGAGTCTTACTCTGACATCCTGGTGTTAAGTTCTCCCACCGAGTTGCAGTCAAACCATGCAATTTCCATTCTCATCACTTTTCTGAAATAGGTCTTCCTGATTTGCTGAATCTGACGAGCTGCTGCTGTTACCCAGAAACAGATCTGGAAAATATCACGAGACAGCATGGGTGAGAAACAGTGATGCCTTTTATTTATCCAATTTAAAAAATAAATAAATCATAAGATACTGTATTGAGTCATACTAAAAGAAACTTGGCTATAGTTGTCTATTATCCTAGTTCCAATAAGGTGGGCAGGTGTTCATTTTGTGAGGCTCCCATTGTTCGCTAAAAGTCCACAGAGACCTCTTAGAACCTGAGCAAGTTAAAAACCTTGCTGAGGTGCGATTTCCCAGCTGTGTGCATCATTATGTGATGTAAAATGTAAAGATCTGTCTCTGCGTATTGTTTTAAATGTCTCAAATGCTTCAGCTGCTGAATTCTTATTTTTGAAGGGACTTACCTGAACATATCCTAATAAAAATACACCACATCCAATGCCAACATAATAAAGGGCAAATTTGGTCATTTCGCTTTCAATATCCAACAACCTGGAAAACAACATAATGAATCTCAGATGAAGCATCACAAACCTCACGTCAATTACAATTTTACTTCTATCATAAAAAGAAACCCTAAAATATTTTTAATTAAAATACTGTATTAGGGTTAATACAGTTTGTTTTAAATTTAACACACATTTACATAATTTCAGTATCCCTAAATTGTTTGACTAGTGTGTATAGGCTGAGTTAACAGAATTTACTAAGCCTGGAAGAAATAATAATTCAGGGGGAACTGATTATCATTGCAGCACAGTAACCAGGACCAGAGGACTCAGTTGAAAATTAAGTGGAGCTAGAATTAGGACAGAGGGTAGGAGACACTTATTTACACAGAGTGGTGAGGGTATGGGATGGGTTACCTAGCCGTGTAGCTGATGCTGAATCATTAAGTACTAGAAATCAGACAAGCATTGACCTCTTGTTTGGTAATGGCCATGTTATGATGGCTAGTTGAATATTTGTTATTATGCAGCTCTGGGACCCTTGCAGTTTTGGTAGTTTTAAAACAGCTTACCCACAAGATTTGGTAGCGTTCAATTCATCTTGGTACGGCACATGGTCAGACCCATTCCACGTGATTGTGTAATTAAAACATTCCAATCGAGGCTCCTGCAGCAGCTGAAGCTCAATGTCGTATTCGATAAATGTGTCAGTCAGCATTCCAAAAACCAGCAACATTAAAGGCTGCGCAGATCCATGGATCAACGCACAGATGCTTCCTACAAGCATCATTAGAATCTCGGAACAGGATGCAAACCGGAACTAAAACAACAGAAAACAACAATTGATACTTCACAGGCTCCATTTTAGCAATACACTTTGTACTACAGTATTTTTTTATTCAAAGTTTAATTAATAGTGAGTTTAGGATAAGGCATTTGAAACATGCTATTTACACTACCAGTTGGAAGAAGCCAATCCTGATGGTCTCTTTGTCCTTTTTACCACCTGACCTTAAAAAAAAACAAAACAATAATAATAAAACATGAAAGCATAGCCTTTTTATTCATTAATTGTATTTGTTGCATAATTGAGGGCTTACTTCTTGTCTTTGTTCACTGTGTACACATTCCTGTCATACAGCACATGAAAATAAATGCAGAGAATATATTAATATATTTGATATATGCTTTATTAAACCTTTTGTGCAAATCATAATTTCAAAGTCATGAATACAGACACTTACCCATTATGTCGATTGTTGATAGCTGTCAAGAGAGAACAAATAATTACAGTTCACTGGAAAAAAGAAACGGCTTAACCTGTATCTTAGACAGCTTAGGGTCTGATCAGGTTAGACACCACCGGGACAAGCCACTGCTGGATTTAATTTGGAAGTATTTTACAGCACTATCAACCTATCCTTGAGATTAGCCCTAAATATAACTGGCTGACACATTCCAGGTTGATTCTCCAGTACTGTAAGAAAATCTGTGACGCGTCAAAGCATGGTAATGGCTGATCAA
>NC_081198.1:41357728-41400228 GCF_902713425.1 Acipenser ruthenus | reverse complement strand
TCAATATTAGTGGTATACTGTAACAAAACAAAAACAGAATCAAATCACACTTCAGTCCGCTCTATTTTAAGGCCCCCAGATTTATGTTTATCTCTTTGAAGTTTTGAATTTTTGTTCAAATTTGTATTCATTGTATTTATTTTTTAATGTATATACTAGTTATTTCAGTATATTGTTAAATTTACTGGTACTCGCATCATCATGCCATTTTTTATTATGATTTAGTCATTTAGCAGGTGCTTCTATCCAAAGCGACTTACAGAGACTTGGGGGTGAACTATGCATCATAACTGCTGCTGCAGAGTCACTTACAATAGGACCTCAGTTTTATATCTCATCTGAAGGACGGAGCACAGTGTCAGTGGCTGGGATTGAACCTGGAACCGCCTGGTAACAAGCGCCCTTCTTTAACCACAGGAGGAGGAGGAAGAAGAAGAAGAAGAAGAAGAATTGCTTAGTTTAAATTGTAATTCACTTTGGGCCAATTCACAACTTCTTAAAAAAAAAGAAATTGCTTTTGTTAATTCATTAAAACTTTCAGAAAATTGTTAAATAAAGCTCTTTGTTATAGTAGGCCTATACTAATTCTAAATTGACAGCTCAATTTATTTCCACAAATTCAATTTTCCATTTTAATTTCAGAAGGTTGACTGATACGACTAAACTAATGAAAGAACATGCACTTTCAGAAGAAATGAATACCCACCGATGAGTGTACAGAGCTGAAAAAACTCAAATTATACAAAAAACGTTGTGTTTTTTTTTTTTTTTTATCATTTTTGTATTTGTTTGATTTTCTATTACCCAGATCCCAGTGCAGTGACTTGTTTTTAGAGAGTAGAATAAAAGACTCCTGGATAAAGTTTAATAGTTTTGGGGGGTGTAGCTAGAATATTGCATTTAAAATAATCACAAAACACATTTGTTATCTTCATTACAGTTAAGTATTTATTTTCCAGGTTGTAAGCAGTTTATTGAATGAAGCATACTGAGGGCAGTACTGAAGTGGTTTGGTGGCATGCTCTGTCAGCTGGCGTTGCTGCATTTTTTCACAGAAGACCACTTCTAGGCATTCAAACATCAACACAGTCAGATTTATTGTACAGGCTACCAGCTTTTCAATCCTGCAAGCTTCCCTAAAAGCAAATGACCAGTTCACTGGTCAGTCAGCGCGACAGTGTGTATGCCAAAACTATTTTTGTTCTCTAAGATAATATCAATATCTATTGTACTATACAGTAGCAATTAAGTGCACAGTTCATGCTGAATTGTTAGACCTAAGCTAAACACCAGTTGCATATAAAATGTACTGCAATTTAACTAAAAGGATATCAAAGTCCTTTTGTGAAAAACAATTAGATTCTGGTCTAGTATGCACAGCCTAGAACTACATTAACGTAATTAACCCTGTTGATAACTGCCTAGACTTTAATAACTGTAATCTGGTTAATTATGCATAGAAACAGTAACACCATTACTTTATTACTTTTATAATTACTAATGTAGTTCTTTCGTTGGTAACACATTAAACTCCACTTTGCACCCACCATTTATTTTTTTGTATACACAAGTGCAAACAAAAATGTAAATCAGAATTCATAATTTTAATAGGATCAGTAAAAAAAAAAAAAAAATTCCACAAATAATAAAAAAAAGGTATTTACTGTATACACAATTAGTTTCATAAAGCACTGCAAAATCCCACTTCGCTGTTGGATTCTTCTGCATAGTCACCAGTCTGAAATCTAGACAATAGGGGATCTCCTAGTCCTTTGACAAAAGGTAAGAGCATTGGACCCCTAAATTGTTATAAAACTGAATGGGCCTGACATTAATGAATTCCCTTGCTTTGGCTTGGAACGTCACATACTATTTAGTTTTGGTGTTAGATACCCAGGTTTTAACTGTGCTTAGTCCTTCAATGTTTGTCAAACATGATCAAGAATTTGACAGCTTGTCTAACATGAATAACACAGATATTTGCAGCGCTTGCAAGAGTGCAGGACCCAAAGAGTGTGATAAAATATTGAAAAAATGTTATCCGCTGATACATGCTCTACATTTTGTTAATCATAAGCTACAGTACATATTGAAATCAGTCCTGCCTTGATGCCTGATTCAGAGCATCTTGAAAGCCATCCTTAACAAGAACAAAAACACCAATTAGTGGCCCAATCATAGACACAACCATATCCATAGTAATTCCTTGCTTGTTTAAAACTGAATACATCACATTACAGAACACAAGCACATATATTAATGTGTTTTTTTTCCAGTGTGCTTTTATTTTTCTGCTCTGGTGCTGGATTAGCAGAAAAAACAAATAATAATAAAAGGCTTTTCCTCTGCTGCTGGTCTGAATGATCTGGAGTTTTACTGGGTGTTCTTATTTCACATTCATCACTGCAGAAGCCCAGAAACCAAATATGCAGTAAATATATTTGTGCAGCAGAGTAAAACAAGACTGGAGTTACTTAAATAATGAAGAGCTTTCCAATACAGAGACCAGTACAAAACCCCCTATTATCAGCACGTCAAAACTAATTCATTATGATGTGCTGATAACATCATAAAAAAAATTGCCTGTGTTATCATTATAGTGAAATATACCACTGCTAACCATAAAACCACTCATCAGCCACTAACTTTTGTCTTCCCACAGTAAAAACTGACTTTCCCTTTCAATATTCATAGTGATGTCAAACAAGCTCATTTACATTTTCATGTGAAATGCGGGTTTCCATGTGAATATGGGCGTGGTTTTCCCGTGTTTTTCGTCATTTACACGTGTAAATGAGATGTCCCTCTCTTTGGCTGTTTATTTTCAGCCCCAAACCTGATTCTCACGAGTAATTTCAATCTTGTAATACTGACAGTAAATTATTTAAAACAGATTATTACTCATTACAACCCGATAATGAAAAAAAACTGCAATTTGTTCATTCCTCTAGACAAATAAAAAAAACAGCACTATTCAAATATATTCATATATATATATATATATATATATATATATATATATATATATATATATATATATATATATATATATATTTATGAATGAAACAATGGGTGAATTTCCGAAATTTTCCGTGTGCTAATTTTTCTCGAGACATTTTCACCTGACGTCGAGTGCAAACAGCAGAAATGGAAGGTAAGATTTTGCGAGAGTGGTGTTAATATTTAACAAGGGGTTGGCTATTGCAAGAAGTGTTGTGAATCACCACGACTACATACTCCTTATTCTACAGTTGTAGGAGTTGCTTACCCTTTTAATTTCAACGTTTAGAATTAATGGTTCGACTTAAACAATAAACTTATAGTAAACAATATAAATAGTGTTTTATTTCAGCACCAATAATTTAATGTTGTCCTCCTAAAATACATAAATTAAATGTATTTTAAATATATAACAATTGGGTATTTACATATCAAACACAAAACAGTAAATGCAAAAAAAAAAAAAAAAAAGATTTTATATATTTGCTCAATCCTTATGAAGTCTACCAGCTAGACTGGTGTGTATTTTGCCCCTTAGTGTAGTTTAAGGTACACCATACACCATGAGATAAATCTCATCCAACCTGTGATTCACAACTAGCACCTTAGTCCTGTATTTTATTACATGATAGAAATGATTAAAATGACTGTTAGGAAAGAGCCACAATGGTCTGTGTAGCATCTGTAATTATTCTTGGACAGTCATGTGCCGCTGTCTATCTATCAAGCACTGGTAGTTGGTAATTTAGTAAGATGAAATTGACAGTTTTTGCATGATTTTTTCTCATGCGTCTAATATATCAGATTGTAGGAAAGTATTCTGTTTGTGCCATGTAGAAAACGTGTTAGAAAGTCAGAAAAATCTACTACAGCACTAAGGCTTTTTTTGTTGCATGGTGTGTGTGACTTGGTGTCTTGAGTTGGAAAACAAATACAACTTGAATGAACTGCTTGTTTTTGCTCAATGCTCAGGAGAATCGAGAGAGAAACCAAAGAGGAAAGCCACCAAAAGGCAAAAGAATTGTTCAACCTGCACGGGAGGATCTGGTGAGAGGACAGGGAAATTCATTTGAATGCTTGATCATCCAATATTCAATAGTATGTCATTATATACACAGTAAAGATATGCAGAACATTGTACATGGTATGTATATATTAACTTTGGATATATGATTGTGAAGGATTCAAAGTGAAAGCTTGTATGTACTGTATATTAGTTTTGGACATTCTACAGTTACATATGTTGAAAAAACAGATCTTTATTGCAATAGAGAGGTCTGGGATGTATTTGACAGGGATTACTTTTGGGCAAGGAAAAAAAAGTATATAGTAGAATATATTAAAAACAGAATTCAGGTTCACGCCAGTCTTGTTTGTTTCTGGTTGTGTTGTGTAGCTTTACATTCATGGCAGGTTGATGCCTTTAGGAAATGCTGGCTTTTCAATATGACAAATAAGTGTAAATATTTCATCAGGCAGCAAAAGGATCTGTTTCACATCCTGATCTGTTCCCTTTCATGAACTGTTTTGTACTGTGTTTGTGACCGGAGTTACCCTACACATGTTTCTTGGAAGTATTCTAGGTTATTTTTTTTTTTCAGAGGAGTCTGGCAATAACACATATAACTTTTTTTTTTTTTACGGAATTCACTATCTCTTTGCTCCAGAGCCTTCTATTGTCAAAACATGATTGACAGTGTAGAAAATACTAGAGCAGTGAATAGGTAAACATGTTTATCTTCACAACAGTTCTGTGTGTGCAGTGATCAGGCAGCGATGTGTGACATTTGAAGATATATATATATATATATATATATATATATATATATATATATATATATATATATATATATATAATACTGTGTTGTGCGTGGTGTAATCCTTTGTGTTATTTAGGATCATGTTCCTTTGTGTTATTTAGGATCGTTATTCATATGAAGTACTTTGTTTAGAATCCCATTTTTAGTGCTGCTTAATGGGTTAAGTAAACCTAACACACTGCTTAAAAACCAACGAGCACGTGAATGACATTTTAATGTGCTCTTTAACATTTTACGATGCTTACAAATGGTCCGGGTGGTTTTAAGGTACTGGTGTATATACTAGTATTATTGCCTACTACATTGCATCCAAACCAAATTCAGTTTAGCTTATAAGGATGATATGTCAAATTGTTTTTGATTCATGGTTATTGTATAACAGAAAGGTGTTTTAGAAGCCCCTCATGAGAGTCTCCCATTCTCTTCATCATCTTATGAACCTGGGTTCAGTTTATTCATGAATTGAATCACGGCTCGGACCTAATCTGCTCTACATGTGGCATATTGTCCTGTAAGTGTGTTGTATTGATTGACTATATATAGGCTATATAAAATGTCATAAAGGAAACAACAAATAAGCACAACTACAAAGCTTTCAGAGTGATACACAGTCAAGGGAGCAGTCTGATAAAAATGTATCGTAACATCAGTATACTGTATCTCTGATTAGGGAATGCTTGGAAGAAAGAAATTCATTTCCCAGTGTTGTTCAGAGCTTTGCCTAAGTAGACATGCAAGTCATTTTACTTTCAAAAACAGGAGCCCCTTTACCTAGACTATGGGCCAAATTATAATGTGTAAGCCTATGAATATTCTCTTTGTGAGCCGAGATGGGAATCGAATATGTGAATGACGAGATTCTTTCATAAGATAAGGAATTGAAATTGCAATTGGAATCATTTGTGAATAGTATCTGTCTATTACTTGTTTGAAACCTTTTTCCTGTCCCCTAGGACTGGGTTTCAAACCCGGTCCTGGGGACCCCCTGTGTCTGCTGGTTTTCATTCCAACTGAGCTCTCAATTACTTAACTAGACCCTTCATTGAAATGATAATTAGCTTAATTAGACCTTTTTTTAAAAAAGATTTCAGCTCCTATACAATGTTATAGGTTGGGAACCACTGCCCTAAAAAAAACTACAATACAGATTCTGAAAATGGAAATAAAAAGTAAACGGTGTCTTGTGGACAGTTCCAATCGTAACGTTTTGTGTGTAAGGTCCTGAAGAGGTATCACTATGAAGTACAGTACGTTTTCATGACAGTTTTTGATGATGGATGTATGGACGAAAACAAACAGGTAGTAGTGTCACTGTTACAGGAAGTAATGACACTGGAGATGGTGGTCTAGGCAGAGTCACAGGCCTGCATCACAATGCCACTACTCACTGTGTGCATGGTTTAACACAGCTGGTCGTCTTTGTTCAGATTATGAATGGGCACAGGGGTTGAATTACTCCCCAGTACCTGTGCAGAGTGTTGCCTCTGTAGCCTGGATAAGCAGCTGCTGGGGAGCAATAATGTACAACTATGGCCAAAAGTTTTGCATTATCTACAATTTTAGGATTAGACATAATAATAATAAAAAATAATAATAATAATTTTGATATTTTATTGAAAATTGTTATTGTAAAAAAAGTCTACCAGAAGCCATAATAGTGGTACAGTGTTTCATGTTAGATTTCGAAATGTCACATTTTTCATGTTTTGTCAGGTTTTTTTAAGTATATGGAAAACGTCAACTTAACACTGTTCAGCAGGTTTCATGAAGCTACATCTGTTAATTCTATAGTGTGATGCAAAACGTTTGGTCATAGCTGTAGGAAGGACTGTGTGCAGCCATTTCTTACTGTGTCTAGTTTGTTGATGATGGCAGGGATATTACTCCAGTGCAATATTCAGTAACTGCATTCTCGTGCTACTTTCATGAGTATTTACAGTAACATGGTTTGATCTTTGTACTGATCACCCGCCTTTGCCCTACACCACCTGCAGTCCCAGCTCCCCGATTACCGATCTGTAAGATGAGCAGCTTCGCATTTCAGATATTGGTGCAGGACTTCATCATTACTGGATCCATTTGGTGCCTGAATAATTAAAAAACTGGATCAGATTACAGATTACAACTGAATAAGTAATTGATTGAAGCTGAATAACATTATATATCCAGGAACAACTGTTACTACAGAAACGCATAATAGTTGGATTCAGCAGTGAGGTGCTACTGTATACAGTAAAGGAGGCACAATGTTCAACAATTTAATTGCTCAGGATAACAAGTAGAACATTACACCTGGTCAGATTAATATTTTCTGATATATATATATATATATATATATATATATATATATATATATATATATATACACACACACACATATATATATATATATATACACACACACACATATATATATATATATATATATATATATATATATATATATATATATATATGCAAAATTGAAGAATGTGGTAACAATTTTTTAGATTTTGCATAAATGGATAAAAAAATATAATCTTTAAGCACATTGTTAGTTATTCTTGTATTACTTTTGTATTACTTTTATATGTATTTAGAAATACATGTACTGTTTTGCTATGATATTAATACAGCTGCAGGTTGTTGTTATCTTTATTATTTGTCATATTCAGGTACATTTTGAATTTAGATTTTTTCATTGTTAAAACAAAATGACTATTTAAAGGAAGTGTTGAATTTATATAACATTTTCAAGCATCTGTTAAAAAGTTCCAAAAAAACTTATTTGGAAATGAATCAATACTTCACTAGCTGAAGGTTACAATCTCTTAAGAGTGTTTGCAGTCTGCAGGGGTCTGGAAACAGCTGATTAAATGAGTTATGCTATTGATTTAATGGTTACAGCCTTTTGATTTAACAAGCACTTGTATCTAATGTAAGATTGTTAGTAGAAACATGTGTTGTACAATGGTGTTCTTAAAGAGTTAAAGATACTTGGGTCAGTTCCCTTGAACCTGATGGTGGTGGATTAAATACCGCCATCCTTTAAATCACATAATAGGACCCTCTCTGACGATTTACGTTTATTAACAGAAATGGTGTTTGATTTTCATAACCTTGTGACACACGTTTTAGGCTGATTATCTCGGGGTATTTCGATCCATTGAATAGACCTCTCCATTATTATTAACCGATCGTAAATTCAATTTTTTTTTACTTTTTAGTATACAGTATATGTATTTTGGCATTCTGTGGTTTTCCAGCAGATGTTCTGGGAATGGAAACCGTGTGTTTTGTGTTATATTGCGTCTCAATGCAATTCTCTTCTTTGTGCTGCTTGGGGACTACATTTCTTAATCATTATCTGTAAAAACAAAAAAACACGTGTATGCCCCTAAAGATCAGAGCGTAGTACTAAAACAAAACATCCCACAACTGCTTTCCAGATTATCTGCTTTTAAATAACCCCCCACAGTAACATGATGCAAGCGTTTAAATAACCCCCCACGGTAACATGAAGTTGGCTTGGAATCACAGACTGTGATGCTTCTCACAAGAAACTGCTGGAAATGAGAAACATCACCTGAATTGCACAATTGTATTAATACTGGTGTATACATAATCAGGATTTTGCTTAGGCACATTCACCAGTGAAATCCAGTCTGCTTTTAGTGAGAGGCCTCCTACCACAGTAAATCTAGACCTTTAAATCTGATGTTAATATCCATTGGTGTTTTGTTGTTATTGTTCATGTGTGCAGTTGTGAGTATGTGATCACATAACTGATGCCTTGTATGCCTCCCTGCACATGCTTGAAATAAACCATATTTCATCTTGCAAGGTAAAATAAACACACATTTAATTCATCATTCAGCTTGTCAGCCAATCAATAAATCCATCAGTACCATTGAAAGGTGACAAAGTACTGTTGCAGAATAAACATCATTAATGTGCTCCACAGTAAAGGTGCAGTAAGTCACCTATTCCAAATGGGGCTACACACCTTTTTTCAGTATAAATTAAGCAATGTGTGTGACAGGCCATGTATAACGATACGTATGAAAATGTAATGTATGTATTCAGAAACTGTTGGGCACTCTCTGGTGATCACAGGTGTGTCATGTACTAAAGCCTACCGCCGTAACTGCTTGGTTCAGTTGAATGTTGCTGTAGGTGGTGAGTGAGGCAATTTATGCGCTTATTTGTACTGAATTATAATTAAAATACTGTTCTCCACTGAAATGCTGCTACATTATAAACGTAGTTTGCTTTCCCTGTGAAGTGTTTGGTTCATAATCTCCGTCTGAAAAAATGTGTCTCAAAGGATTAGGCAGCTGGTAGTGTCACGTTAATCTTAAATAAATCCACTTCAGATTGAACAGATTACAGTGTTCTAATTAGCCACTGACTGGAGGCCTTGGTTGCACGCGAATATACAATGTCAACAATAGGTGCTCTCTTAATTTAAGTAGATCTTTTTAGGATATTTTGATATGTCCTAAAGAATTTCATTTGAAAAAATTAGCTCAGACTGTACCGGAAGAAAGTGTTAAATCACACAGCATATAAATGTAAGTATTTGTTTTGTATGGTGAACATGTTTAAATCTGCTGTTATTATATAAAGCTGTTAAATGCCTTGGAACGAATTGGTTCACTGGCCATTGGTCTCTGCTTTGGAACGATGCGTCTTGTCACGGGCTGAATAAAAAAAATTAAATCTCTGTGGGGTTTTTTTTTTAATTTTTTTTTTTTTTTTTTGACATTTAGTTATTGATTTTTCCCTGAGGATCGTTTTATGAGCGGAAGGCACTCCAAATGCCATTTGCTCAATCACAGATTTCAGGATGTGCCCTTAAGGGACACTATTGCTTGACTGTATGTGTTTCTGAACAATTTTTGCCATATTTTTTTCAGTAGTGTGGCACAGCTGGTAGTGTTTGCTTCATTCAATTTTACAATAACAGTAATGTTGTAGTTTTGCTTTTTTGTCAAACTGAATGACATATGTCAACATACTGTTTATATGTATTTTTGTATACAGTATGTGTGAAAACTATAATACTGTTTTTCTGTTTTATAAATGTACTCTATGAATTTGAATTATTATTGCCTCCTTTGGAATACACACACACACACACACACACACACACATATATATATATATATATATATATATATATATATATATATATATATATATATATATATATCACACACACATATATATATAAAGTTTGAGAAAAAGGAAAACTGCTGTGTACCAAAATGATCAATAAGAAAAAACAGTTTTTTTTGTATTCAGCCGATGAAGGACTTGTAGTCCGAAACGTCCTGATAATTGATTTGTAATCAATTATTCTACCTTTTTAAGTACCTGAAATATCCTTTTCTTTTTTTTTCTTTTTTCTTATATATATATATATATATATATATATATATATATATATATATATATATATATATATATATATATATATTACTCTTTTCTGTTTTTAAATTCTGCATGTGCTCATAAATGTTGACTCAGATTATAACAAACAGTTTTGGTCCCATCAAACGTAAATACCTCCAACAAATGCTTTCTCATGAGAAAGGATTATGGGAAGCTGGCTTTTCATAGTAATTATAAATGTAATATCATTACAGTTGGACTGATAAGTGTTGTGGATTAACCTATCCACGAAGAAATATGCTGAATTCATGGTCAGTTTGAAATGCTTTGTGGTTTAGTATGCATTGACCTACTGTATCTGTAGTTTATAAGCAGGAACCAGGCAGAGCTTTAGAGTAAAGGGGCTACTGTAGTGTTGCCTTTGGCTTTGACAGTATGCCTAGTTGTTAATCATAAGATGGCAATAGTTAGCTTTTACTGCTGCAGAGCTGCTCTCATCCTCCAGCAGGGCACAGAGAAGACTATTCTGAAAACAATCACAGAGTAACAACAATAAAACCTTTACACCTTTGAAACATAAATTAGTTTTTCCTGTGGTTGCTCTTCAATTGTGTAGTGTCTCTGAGGCAAAAGAGACAGCCTTCTAATGATTACAGTAGATAGTAGTGGTATTTTTACGGTGCCACGAAAGAGGGTATAATTCAACCCCACAAAAACAACAAGTGAATCATCCATCATTGATTGAGGTTTGGAGTTCGGGCTTTACCTACTGTAAGTGCATCTCAGTAACTTTTTAATGGCACAATTGATGAAATTCTTTCAAATATATATTTAAATAAAATAGTTTATTTCACTTGTACTGTAAGTCTCAAATTCGTTTTTTTTTGTTTATAAAAAAGATAGAGTTTTGCTTTAGAGTAATAATAGAGTAATAATAGAGTAATGCATTCTAATTGCCGTTCTCTTCATTTAGGAGGTCATTTTATGGACTCTTCCCTTACAAGTCCAGGATGATTGGTCTTGAAGCTCTGGCAGACCCATCGGATGACTGGGAAATTATAGAGACTATTGGGAAAGGTACCTATGGTAAAGTCTACAAGGTAAATAGCAAGAAAGATGGAAGCCACGCTGCTGTAAAGGTTTTGGACCCTATAAATGTGAGTACGTTGTACTGGGTTACTTCACTTTGCAGTGTCTACTTACAGAAGTCAGTGTTCACCTTTCTAACCAAGCATCTGAAATAAATGTGGTTGTTTGTATATGCTATGTGGCCATAACAATGCTGTCATGTGAGAGATGAAGCAATCCACCTCCAGGTGCCCGGCTACATTTAATCTACTGACAGACATTTCCACCTCATTGCTCTGCAGTTGAATGTGTTGTCTTGAGCCACATAACCACAAAAAGACCATACCCATATTTGACATAACGAGCATAGGAAGGAATCTTTGCCTGGCTTTGTGTCTAACTTATTTTTATACAAGTGCATACAATATAGGTCATGGTGATCTACCTTTCCCTGTTACTGATAGGCTGTACTGCACAGCTGTGGCAGGAGATGGATGTCACTGACATGCTTGTTATTGTTATGCAAGCTCAAAGGGGGTACTGTGTATGATATTTTAATTGGTTATTTTAAATTATTGAAGGATGTTGACGAGGAGATTGAAGCAGAGTATACCATCCTGCAGTCCCTTTCCAATCATCCAAATGTTGTCAAATATTATGGGATGTTCTACAAGGCTGATGATCTATCTGGAGGTCAACTTTGGTTGGTTTTGGAGGTGAGTTTTTATTTACATCATATTAATAATATTATTTGAATATTTACAAAAATAGCCTCTGTGGTGTATAATAAATAATACATTCTACAATATATAATACATCCTCAACATTATAGAAAAGTGTGTGTGTGTGAGGTCCTGGGGGTAACACTGCACTGTTTGCCTGCAGGTTGGGTTGGGATCTGCTCCTCATTGTGTGTGATTTTAGCAGTCCTACCGAACACGATTGTGAATGCCATAGCAAAACATACAAACGCTATAGGGTGGATTTGGACTGTGGAGAAGTCCTATTGTGGGTTTTATAGGGGTGATGGATTTTAGAAATACAGGTCCCCCGCTGTTTGGTACGTGAATGACAAGGACACAGGAAGGATTTTTATTCGGTTCTATTTATTTTTATTTTTTTTGGAACCTCTTTTTCTAGACTCATTTTTGCTTGAGTAACACTCTGATTAACCTGGTTTCCATAGAAACCTTTTGTCCACATATGAAATCCAAAATGCAATGATAACATGCATTGTCCTTTTTTCATTTTAGCTTGAAGCTGTAGGTTGCTGTACACATTTTTTTGTCATTTTTAATTCCTTTCCAGGGTAACCTCATTTCTAAGAACCAAATGAGTGAAATATAGAAACAAGCAAGGTAGAAAACACATACAAAAAAAGTGTTGAATTTAGCTTACATTTCAGATTCATCTTTTCCCAAACCAAAATGTAGAAAAGATGGAAGAGGAATCAGTTTCAGAAAATTGATTTCGGTATCATATATACTTGGAGAAAGTAATGACAAAACAGCCTTATAAAGCCTGTAAATTATACTGTAGTTCAAAACACATTTACAATGACTCTTATCCCTGCCCCCCCAGCCCCGCTCACACACACACACCTTTGATGCATGGCAGTCCATTAGAGAAAATTGATTGTGAGAAGCTGTGCTTTTTTCGATCAGAATGTTTCATCTCCGCTGTTGGCAAGACATGTCATCAAGCCTGAGTATAGAGATATGGTTGCTGTCTGTTTTATACTGCCTGCCACGGGAGCATGAATGAACTGAATGTCTGAAATGAGTGTAATGTGTTGCCTTCAGTTATCTAATGCACCAGTCTCTTTTGTCTTTGGATGCTTTGGTCCTTGTTTTATTCCTGAACAAAAGTTAATGGAATATATATATATATATATATATACACACACACACACACACACACACACACACACAAACACATAGTTTACATACCCCAATGGAAATTTATAATTTCTAGAAATTTCTTGAAAATAATTTTTTTTTTTTTTTTGCAAAACACCAAAAATGCTAATTCTAAAGTATTTATACCCTTTACTGCCATGGTAGTATTGTCTACAAGGTGGTAGAAATTTCAATATGATAATGCAGAACCTAATTCTAGAAAAGTCTAGAAAATGCTGGATTGTAGGTGAACATTCTTAGATAGTATAAAAGGTTTAGGCTGATTGCTGTCATTACCAAGAAGTCAATATGGGAAAAAGTAAAGAGCTATATGAAGACCTTAGGCAGAAAATGATTTATTGTCATAAAGCTGGAGAAGGATACAAGAAGATTTCCAATCATCTGAATATCCCAATTTCAACAATTGTTTCTATTTAACGCTCCCTCTGTCTGGAAGAAAGAAAGTTCTTTCACCAAGAACAAGTAGAAGAATTGTGAGGAAGGTTAATAACAATCCGAGATTGACTGCCAAAGATATTCAAAGTGAATTGGCTGCAAGTGGGACTGGGGTTTCCATTTTATTTTATTTTTTTTTTAAATTTGAAATTGCCAATTGTTTTTTTTACCCCATTTTCTCCCAGTTTGAAACACCCAATTATTTTTAAGCCTGGCACACCACTGCAACCCCTGCGCTGACTCAGGAGAGATGAAGACAAGCACACGCATTCCTCAGAAATATCCTTCTATGGGGCTGTTTTTCCTCTAACAGTACAGGGAATTTAGTTCCAATACATGTTAAAATGGATTACACAGCATACCAAAAGATATTGGCCAGTCATCTAAAACCCTCTGCTACAAACCTTGGTTTAATGCGCAACTGGACGTTCCAACACAAAAATGATCCAAAGCACACAAAATCTACTTCAGAATGGTTAAAGAAGAATAAAATCAAGGTTCTGGAATGGCCTAGTCAAAGTCCGATTGAGAATCTTTGGTATGACTTGAAGAAGGCTGTGCATAAGAGGTCCTCGGAATTTGAATGAACTGGAACAATTTTGCATTGAAGAATGGTCAAAAATCACAAAAGAATCATGGCAAAAGCTCATTGACAAATGTCCTAATCGTTTAAAAGAGGTTGTTATTGCTAAAGGTGCATCAACTAGCTATTAATTTCATTTCCCTTGTCAGGGTATGAATACTTTTGAATTTGCATTTTTTGAGTTTTGCAAATAAATTGCTCAACTAAGTAATTGTAGACATTTATTTCTTTTAACTTTTTTTCCTCATCCACAAAAGCACAACTTTTGCTACAAAAGATTTTTCCTATAATTATTTGTTTTCAAGAAATTATAAATTTCCATTGGGGTATGTAAACATTATATATAAAACTACAACTGTATATAAAAAAAATTTAAAAAAAAAAAAAAAAAAAACCTGTCAAAAAGACACCTCACTATATCTCACTACAATGAACAACCATTCTGACTTATTGTTAATTTAAGGGTAGCATTCAGTACCACAGTTTAAAAAGCATGTGTGAAACAAAGGAAGATAATTGGTATCTGCAACTCTGAATTTACAGAGTTTACAAAAAAATTGAAATGCCTGTATCAATACTGTCATTAGGAGTAGGGCAACCATGGGCAGCCAGCCCGGCACTGATTCCACGTGACAAGTTTGCCAGCTGTTTCCATTGTTTTGCAAGGACACACTGCCTCAACTTGCAACAAGGACACACAATTTAAGTTCCAGAATACATGTCAGGGATGGCATTTGCTTAACAAATTATTAGTTCAGCCCACCTACGCAGAAGTTGGTGCGGCAGGTGTTTCCATATTTCTGGCTGGGATTTTATAGTTTAGTAGAAGCCTATAGTAGAATTCTGTACCGTAAACAAGTGCAGTGAGTAATGCATGAGTCGTTTTGTCTCACTGTTTCTTCACAGCTATGTAATGGGGGTTCTGTCACCGATCTCATCACAGGACTGCTCAAGCGTGGCCAACGGTTGGATGAAGCTGTAATCTCATACATCTTATATGGGGCTCTCTTGGTAAGGATGTTCATCAAGTCTATAATGACAGTAGAGGGTGCAATTTCCTTTTGAATACATTTTACGCATTGGAGCTATTATTGCAGATAATAGACTTGCAGCTATAACAGCAGGGTTATATTATACATGTAATACAGGAGCAGCTGTACCTATAATAGATTTGCAGATTGTGCTAATTAGGTTCTCTAATAACAGGGTAATTGATTCTAAATAAGATACTATTCTCTTTTGATGTTTGGTCCAGGGTCTTCAGCATTTGCACAGTAACAGAATCATTCATCGTGACGTCAAGGGGAACAACATTCTTCTGACAACAGAAGGAGGAGTCAAGCTCGTTGACTTTGGTAATGACTGCTTCCCATTTATTTTCCTGATGTGTGCAGTTTAGCCAAAGGCAGCAATTTATCGCCTGCTCAGAAAGCCTGAGTGTTTCTGGAGCACTAGAAGCTCAGTGTTTGCAGCAGTCTGAGTCTTGGGAGGTTTCAGTTTAACAGATGGAGCACCTCAGGAATTTCTGACAGATAATCTTTTTTTTCTTTCCCCTGCAAGAAAAATATTTTATACAGAAAGAAAAATTGTATCCAGGAAATATTTGGAAAGAAGCTGTCAATGTTTGTTTCTCGCCGTAAAACTTCTTTTTAGCAGCAATAGCTTAACTCAGGGCTATTACTGCTAATTTAAATTTCATTATTTTGTAATTTGCATATAAAAGGGAAGCTGTTCTGGCAAATTACTTTAACTTGCCTAAGGCATGTTTATTCCCTCTGTGTAAAAAAACTAAAGTGGCCTCATGCAGATAAAAAGAGCTGTCCCACTTAATTTCAAATTAGTATTGCCAGTTTACAGTGGTGTGTGGTAAACTGTCATGCCAAATAATAAATTGCGTTTTTCGATCAAGAATATTTTAATTGCTGTTTATTAAGAGTGGAACAGTGCTGTAAATATATTCAAATAATTGGAAGTGTCTTTAAAATATGCTTTTCACTTTAGTATTAAGTTTGGGGGTAAAGTTGATAAGGGAATAAAGGTAAAACTAAACTGTTTAGAAGATATATTTGCAAACTGTACTTAGTTTAAATAAGAAAATTAAACATGTACCTTTTAATCCAGGTGTCTCAGCTCAACTCACAAGTGCTCGGTTACGAAGAAATACATCTGTTGGGACTCCATTCTGGATGGCACCTGAGGTGGGTAAATCAGGGAGATTGAAATGGTTTATATTGACTGCCCGTTATCGCACTATCCACCTGCAGCTTTGTTTTTTATACATTCTGTGGCTGGGGAAAGAACACCTAAACTCTTTCACTTTTACAGATTAAGACTAGTTCAAATTAACCATGTAAAAACAATCTTGCTGGTTTGGTTCAGCATTCCCCTGCTTGTACCTTGGGAATGAAGGTTATCCCAAGGTTAATAACTTGGAGTCTGTTACCCTCAGCTTATTGGGCAGGAGTTTGCTCAGAACAATCTGCCAATTTGGGAGTGTGCACTGGAAAGCAATTAACATGTATGAATTTGGCAGTAAATTCTGTTTATTGCAATAAAGAGAAGTACTTTCCGACAAAAAAGGTCCCTCAAAACAAGGCAGGGCAATTAACATTTTGTATTTGCTTTCCAATGGCAAATATATTTTACAATTTAATTAACTGAATTCTATTCAATTAAAATACTTCAGTAGTAATCCAGCAGACCAATTTTGTACCAGCTACTAAAGTACCAAAGCCCAGTGCCAATTTTAACAATTTACAGTCGATTTTAATTGAATAGAATTCGTTTTTTGCAAATGAATAACAGCCATATAGAAATAATACCAACAAGCAAGTATAATGTTACTCAATGATTGTAAATCTGCACTGCAGTATGTCTTGCTGATTACAGTATATGCATTACAATTTTGGTAATGTGTAATAACAATGATTTTCAGTCAAGTGTTTGCATGCACACTTGTTTACGGTACAAACTCTGCTTGTAAAACTCAAAACGAAAGGATGGTCCACACTTTGCTCACATCCCTTACAAAAAGAGTACGTTTTAGAGCAGGATAACAGCATTCATGCATATAAATGACCACTTTCATTGATTATTATTGGGTTGGTTTTGCTTGAGTGGTTATATTGAGGTCTTCCAAACCTAAAAAGGAAAGAGGTACATAACAAAGACGTCAAGGAAATGTATAATGATCCAGCCAGGTCACTTTTTACTTATTTTGTTTCCCCTCCAGCCCATATAAATAAAAAAGATCTCTTTAAGATTGAGAAATGTTTTAATGACAAAATTAGAATTCCCTCGAATACAAGCATATCTTTAGAACAGAAGCATTTCAGTACTTTATTACTGTCACCCCAATAAAAGCAGTCCTGTTGAATGGCAGAAAACACATTTGCATGTGCCTTTGCTATCAGAACTACATGACTATAAATTACAACATGCATCCCACAGGACAGTACATTTAAAGACGTGTGCATGTTTAATGCTTTGTTTTGTTCGTACCTGACAGGTCATTGCTTGTGAGCAACAGTATGATTCTTCGTATGATGCTCGCTGTGACGTATGGTCACTTGGAATTACAGCTATTGAACTAGGTGATGGAGAACCCCCCTTATCTGAAATGCATCCTGTGAAAGCTCTATTCAAGATCCCACAGTAAGGCACTAGATGGCTCTCTTGACTTATCAGTTCAGCTCTGCCTCTACATGTGCTTCAGATAGACTTCTGTTTTAAGAAAATACAAAATGGAATGTGTATTAAATGAAATACCAAGCATAATAAAATACCATGCACATTTTCAAAGGAAATTCGACGTTAATGTTACATAATGAGAAATAAACACTGTGAAAGTGTTTAAACTATGAAAACTATGAAAGTGTTTAAAAGTTTGTTTTTTTGTTCTAGTTTTGTAATGGAAACAGCTGTTTTTTCTCCCTTTGTGTAGCAGGAGACTAATTTAAAATACCTTTTTGAAGCACAGAAAACTATAAGGCTCAAAAATCTTGGTCTCATTTTTACTCACAGTAGATCAGCAAGTACTTCCTTACTTTAACATTTCCTTCATGTACTACACCTTTTAATCTTGACTGATAGCCATTTAAAAGCTTTGCTGATGCAAGTGTTTGCCCTTTTGTTATCTGCACAATCACACAATTATCACACACATTTTAAATGTGTCCTTCTGATTTGTAATTTGCATTTCTGATTAGCTCTATTCATATTCAGATGAGGCTGTCATTGGCTCCTCATCACAATGTTATCTCCATCTTTCCTACCCCAGGTGCGAAACAAGCCACTGTGTCACAAAAATGATTCAGGGCACAGGAGAAGTTTATCTCGCTGCCTTTCCATTTGTGTAAAACAGGTCACACAATTACACTAGCAGGGAGAGGGTGCATATTTTCAAACTGATGGACATAGATTTTGTCAAAGAGACGAATGCCCTCAAGTGCTTAAACTGACAGGTCAGCATTAAATTGCATCTGAACTATGCGAACAAACATCATTTTTAGATATGTATAGACCTCCCATAAAAAGAAGTGGGTGTGCTTCAAGGTATTGGGTGCCTGTGGGAGTTTACAGCAACATTGCCGTTGCAATTAGTTATGTAAAAAAAATATACATTACTATGTGGACTTTGTGCTCGTCATAAAGTTGTACAGGTCTAACAATCCAGATGCACACCAAATCATGTGATAAAGTAAAGTGACATCTTTTTGGAAAACATGGGGGAAGAAAAGTAGACAGATGAGTTACTTTAATAGTAGGTACTCTTACTTATGTTCTTAATGATGACAATATTTGCAGTCTGCGTATTTAAAAAAAAAATATATATATTGCTAAATTCATCCACCGTAAAACTTGATTATTTAATAATGACAAATTGATGCAAGGCACAAAAAAAGTGCAATCTTTAGGAAGCAGTAATGTTTTGCTTCTCTATGAGGCACGGTTCCTTCTTTATCAAAATGGATTTTTGGACCTTACACATAAATCTCCTGAATAGGGACCTCAGTGCCTGCAGATGGGGGATAAATCATAGTGAGAAGACAGTGAACCATGAAATGATTCTGTTAACATGTCATCTGTCTGGAATATATTTTCAGATCCCCAACAGAAGGGGCTAGATTATGAAGGGGAGATGGTCTGACATAGCTGGCAATTTGGGATTTGATACTTTGAACCTGCCCCATCTGTTGCAGATAGTTTTCTGGCTTGCTTCCAAAGGGAAGGGTATGCTTCTAATGCCCTGTACCGTAATCTTTACTGTACCTCAGAAGAAATCATCAATGTAAATGTCATTCCAGATGACTACAATTAGGAATCCACCCCCACAGGAATCATAATAGACACATCAGCCTGAGATGTAAAAAATGAGGTGTTCCTTCTTTCAACCAGGATGTGTGAGGCATACCAAGCATTGCTTTCCAGGCAGCCTCTCTTGCTTACAATCAAAAATGGTAAAAACCAAAAGAACAGAAATGGCAAAAATCACTTCGTAAGACAAGAAGTTACAGAGATGATAGGGAACTCACAGTTAGCGCTCCATTGGTCTTTGCGCTTCTGCAAGGTTTGAAAGGGAAATTGGCTGATTATAGTTTCCCTCTTGCTTCAGATTGCTGTTTCCAGAAGTGCAATTGGTTTGTATACATTCACTGTATCTGTTCTTTACATGTTTGGTGTTCTCACATATATAGTTTACATTGACAATGCATTTGATAATTCAATAGAAAAGTAGCACTATAAAAAGACTATAAAAAGAGAAAAAACAGTATAGTATGTACCGTAGGTATTCATGGGAGAGATACTGTAAAATCTAAAGCATAGTGGCTTTTTTCAGTCACGAATAATCCCAGGAAACACTGTTAATGTGTTTATATATATATATATATATATATATATATATATATATATATATATATCAAGCTGTTTTTACCATAAAAGTCTTAAACAAGTCATCTAACCTTTACACACCTCTGTTTAAAAGGTTTTTAAATTGGTATTTTTATGTAATTTTTTGTTTCATAAAAACTCTCCGTCTTAGACGAATGCACAGACATAATTCATCAGTCTTCACATATTTGGATTGATAAACAGATGCACTTTTGATTAGAAATCCTCTGCTGCTGCAAGCAGCATTACATTCCTTTGACTGATGTGACCTTAACCAGCTAATTGTATTCAAATTGTCCTTCTTAATGTAAATAAGACCCGTAATAGAAACTGGGCTTGATGCAGGTGCCTGTTTGACTGGTAATGAGATTCTGAACAAGTGGTCAGAAAGGTAATGATTTAGAATTTGCTGATTTTCTGCTGAAGAAAAAGACTTTGAGCTCCAGTGGTCTATTTTCTAGTCCAGTTTACAAAGCGGTGTAGTCTGTTCTTTGCTCATATTTTTATTTGTATTTTTAAGTATGTTTTCCGAAGTAATGCATTAAATAAA
This sequence comes from Acipenser ruthenus, assembly GCF_902713425.1. NCBI lineage: Eukaryota > Metazoa > Chordata > Actinopteri > Acipenseriformes > Acipenseridae > Acipenser > Acipenser ruthenus. Next base: position 41,379,585 of record NC_081198.1, on the reverse strand, counting down.
TATTAATAACTGTAATTGTGATGCCATGTTCAGCTAGCATGGTAAACTGTATTGAGATAATAAGTATGAGTTTCTTGTGTTGCTAGCATTTACAAAATAAAAACAGATAAAAAAAGTTGTACAGCTTAAAGAGAGGCTTTATATGTGGACATGCTTAATATCATGTTATGTGTGTTGTGTATTATTCTCTATTGTTGTTTTATCAACAATTATTTGCAATGCTATTCCTGCAATGAGAAATTGGGGTGGGGAAGCATAACAGTGTTGCACAGGCTTATAATGCTTCAACTATAGCTTTCAATGTATGATGCAAAAACTTGTTTGCTTCTCTACCCCACTTTCCCCACAGTCAGCTGTGAGGAATCTTTTTTCAGAGGCAGTTTTTGCTGAAATAGACAGTAAGCATGGCAGATAATGATCTAAGCAAAGAATCATCTAATATGAAAAGTGGTCAACGTGACTGGGGTCGCAATCTGTTCTTTATTTATAAGGTGACTGGTGCTGACTTCATGCTTGTGATGAGTTTAATGTTTTAACTGAAATAATAGAAATTTTAAATGGTAGCACTTTATGTAAATGGAAGTTACCCTGGTCAGCTCCTTTTTGTCTGAACACAAAGCAAATGACCAAATGCTTTATGAATGAGGTATTGTTTCCCAAGCAACCTCTGTAAAAAAGAATGGATCCCCTCTGACCATTCTTACTTTCAAGTTCATATTCCATTACCTGCAGGGTAGGTAGTATCCATAATGGTAGTGCCTCACATATCAGTGAGCGTGACCCATCTGCCTTGCAGTTTACAAGGTAGCATTCTAACCACTGTACAAAAGATTGCCTTTACTAGGTGAGCCACTGGGGAAACTCAATGGGCTGTGTATATAAAGAGTACTGGTAAATGCATTGGCATTCAATACATTAAACAGTAGGCTAAACAATACGGTCCTACTGGCTGCAAATCTTCAAAATAATAGATACTATGTAGTTAATATGTAATTACAGTCTGATTAATGCCACATAAAATGTTGCCCTAAAATATCAACTGTGCACAAGCAATCTGCCAGAACAACCTTAATTTCAAAAAAGCTAGAGCCCTACATTGCTGTCGTGAGCACAGTAGGGCTGTGGTGTGTGTATGATGAATTCAGTGCTCATGAAATGTGACACTGATTGATGTCACTGGAACCTGTGCCTGTGCTGGGTTAGTAGGTACAGCATGAATCAAGCCATTGCTTTGCCAGTATAGGTAAATCCTGGCCCGAGGGAAGCTCCCTCATTGTGGAGTGAAAGACTAGTTCAGTCAGCAGGCTAATTCACTGTAAAGACTCCTCTGGGAGAGGGACCAGTGAGATGTGAAAATAGTCCACGTTGAAACAATCAGTCCTACACCCTGGTGATTCAAGCTGGATTTAGGAAGATCTAGGAAGAGCCATTTGAGACTAACAACAAGCACATGCACTGCTTACATTATATTGCAGAAAAACACATACACAGTTTTGTCAAAAGATGCTAAGGATGTAATATATTGCAATTAAGGACGCAATTAAGGATGCTGATGTTATTTTCCAAAGACCTGAATGTGTATATCTGACCAGTACGACCTAAGCCTTGTATTTAGAGGGTTCTGGGAAATGCACTTTTCTCCTCATGAATGAGTAAAAATCTGCCCATCACTGTTCTATTGATCCTGCTCAAAAATCAGTACCTCTATTTATACAGCAGCATTGAAGACACTATATGGTGTGCTCTAATGCTTTATATGATTTTATGGAAAGTAATTTCACTTTAAAAGATGCACACAGATAGGATAAAATAGTGTCATGTCCCTCTCTTTTCCTGTATATTTTGGGAACCAATTGTCAGATTTTGATTATTCTGTACGTGGGCTTTGTTAATTCCACCATTATCTGGATATGTGTTACTTATTGAGGAGCACATTTTTTTTTTTTTTGGTTCATCATGAAGTCTATAAAAATTATTTTTCTTAGTTAAAAGCTTAATAGATGCCAAGTGTAAGAATTAACTTTGATAGACTAATCAGAAAGTGGATGCACTGGGCTGTGCTGGGGAAAACTAAATTGGCCAAGATTATGCTTCAAGGGTGCTTTTAGTATTTTTAAAGATTAATTCGATTGCATTATAAGCTTGCTGTGACAGTAAAGATAAGCTTGTAAATAAAAGCAGCTCCTCTGTTGTGGTTATTTAAAACATGACCTGGATCTTTTGTGTCATCAGACGGCCTCGGACTGTGCCCCTAATATACTCATACACACACATCCAGGGTAGTGAATACTGAGGCTGAGTGTAACCGAGCATACAAAAGGGTAAAGTAGTAAAAACGTTAACACAAGGATTAATTACTGAAACTGGAGAGCGCTTTCAGAGAATTAATGTGGAGGACTTTTAATTTCTGGAGTTGACACGGGACGTGATGTATTTGCCAAACTCTTAAAGTCCTGTGCAAAGCCATAAGGTGCAGTAACAAGGTGTAAATAAGCTGTGAAGGTTGAAGATAATTGGTGGAATGTGCAGTCCAAGGCTGTGTTTATTCACCTAGATCCAAAGGTATTACCAAAATATAACTCCGCTTGTATCTGTCTGAATCGAGCTGATAACTGAAGTAAATGACAGAAATAAATGATGCCTTGTCAAACCTAGCAAAGACTAATGAAATCATACCTCAGCCGAACCAGCCCAAACCACTGGCCTGTTAAGATGCAATATTCTAGCAAAAAGTCAAAGATAATCTAAATTCTTTCGAGCAGAACAGCTGGAAGTAGTTTAAGGTTCACTGTAAGTTTTCAAATTTCACTAAATGTAATCATACTGAGAAAGTTATATAATAGTCATCCCTGACTGAAATTCATTGTGATATGTTACAGGTGACATGATGATATGTTACAGAGTGTTTTTTTCTTTCTTCAAATTGATGAAAACAGTTTTACCATGCATACATAATAATAATTTAGAAAGTGGAGCTCATCGCAGGTTAAAGTGCTGTCAGCTGTTGATAATTACTGTTCATTTGGCTAATTTACCATCCCAGTTGATATATGTGTAAATTGAATAACAGGAGAGATAGGTCTTTGTTCTGGATAGGTTGAGTGATGGCAACATTTACATTTAACTAAATTCAGAATATTGTTGCTGTTCTAATTTCTGCCAGCTATTTTTTTTGCCTTCTACAACTGATAAGTCTGATGATCTTGGAAACAAAAGGTATACATGAAATTCCATTTATCAGGAAAACAGACCTCCTTATCTGATACTTGGTGTGAATACATTAGCTGCCAGGACATGGGAGGCACTGAATGAAGCAATTTAGTGAACACATTAGGCAAAAGTGAGTAGTGATTGCATTATAGTCTACTGTAGCAATAGCAACTGAACATGCACACATGCATATTTGAGAACACAGGATATGTATTTTAGGCATAAAAATTGCATTTGTTTGCATAAACTAGGGACTATGGACAAACAGTCCCATGACAACAGCAGCCTCTGAGCATCTGGAGTGTTTGATAATGATCCCATTTCAACCCCCTGTTTCTCATTATGTTCTTCATTATGATAGAGCAAAGGTGAAATTTGCTGTTCCCTGAGGTCACCAGGAACACTCAATTTCCAATAATGGTTCATTATATTATCTATGCACCAACATTGGCTTTTGTCACAACTCTACCTCACTTCCAATTCCATGCATCCTTACAAGATTTACGTACTTCATTTGATGCTCGCTGAGCAATTTAAGAATAAGGTAAAGGGTTCTGTTGTGGTCTGCAGCTACGTTTTGTCAACTCTACTATAGGAATATATCTACAGTAAATTCCTCCCACTTCAGATCAGTGTTAATGTGTATTGACTAGTGCTTTACCAGCAAAGTACTTGTTTTATACATTTAAGAACATAGATAGATACAATGACTGTGCTTTCAAGGTGTCAAATCAATCACATCTCATAAGGGGTGTTGAAGACAGGGGTTTGTGAAGGAAAGGTTCAATTATATATAAAAAATTATTATCATCAAAAGTCATTGTAAAAGATAATAAATAAATAAAAAATAGAAATATTCTTTATCATTTTGTTTCATGATAGAGATAAAGGCAGCATTTTCCAAGCAATCTTTCAAGCATGCCCTCCCCACAAATTATGGGTGCTCATGCTATAAGTAGTTGTCCATTGAATGTGGCTAGGGTTGCCAAGCAACTACAAGAATGTGCTTCTGCCAAGCATATAAATCCAGATGAAGAGGATATTTGTACCTGGGGTGTTGCTTCACCCCCCAGAAGTAAGAAAACAACCTAGTTCAGTGTGCCAGTCAGTTTCACATCCACAAAGACATAAAAGCAAAATATGCTTGAAATATTTCTTAATGTCATGACATGTTGTACGCTTGTAGTGCACCTGAATTTATGTTTGGTCAAATTCTTTTTTTGACTAGTTAGTGCAATTTTGTATGTGTTGTGTCAGTGTTTTGATACATTCAGAAGTCTACCCTGGTGACTTCTTCAAAGACTGATAAACCTGTTGTTGCTAAAATATTACATACAAACATGTCCAAAGGCTTTTCCCTTTCCTCTGTAAGCATTGACATTCACAAGTCTGCATTGTCTAGTGATTTTCAGATACATGTACTCTTATCTCCAGTTGCACATGTCTTCACAATTTTTTTTTTCTTTGAAGTTTTTTTTTTTCAGCGTCTTGGTCATGACTACCACTGACTTATGCCTCAGTGTTCTTTCAGTCATGATCTCATTTTAAGGTATCTTAAGAAATATCTCAATTACTCTTTACTATGCATCAGGTTATTATAGCCAAAATGTCAACTGCTGGTATCTGGTCTCCCCAACATCTAAAGCCTTTTTATTGACTCCAGTGTGTAACTGCTGTTCTTTATAGTTTTCATTTTGATGTTCTTTGGATTTAAGAAAAGTTTTTTGCTCTCCATGTGTACTGATGAGGACAATTTCAAAAAGGATTTGGCTGCACAAGGTTGAATTTATTATTGAGGTGCAATTCTTTAATTCAGGAGAAAATCATTGCTCCTGGAGGGGTAACCCCACAAAAGACATATAACTTGCTCTGTCTCTAGCTGTACTCTTGCATATCAATCCAATCCTGTCAAATATAGCAAAAGACACCTACTGTTTTTAATGGAGCTACAAGAATGTACAAAATGTACAGGCTGACTTAACCATGACCTTAAAAACAGATGATGGTGATACGCCATTGACGTCCCAGTGATAAATATTGTGGAGCACTTTACTGATCCATAAGAGAGGATTTTTTTTCTGTCAGCAATCAAATATATATATATAATTTGTACTGTGAAGGGTTGTCTGGTACTTGTTTTGGGAAAAGGAAAGTTAATTGTTTTTTGAAAAATATTTTCTTTTGTTTGTGTATTCTTGTTGTGGACCTTTTAATAGACTAGTATAATTAGCTGCACAGTTAAAGCCAGAGAATAAATGGGAAGTAAAATGCTGGGTATTGAACCGTGTTACTGATCTCATTGGAATAGAATGAGTCATTTCATTTTCACCAGCTGTGACTTTGGAGACTGGCTGTGTGACACAAGATAGGCAAGTTAAATAAAGTACTTTGGAATGGAAATGTTGGCACTGCTTATTAGTTTAACATAATATCTGTAATATATTATATAGTACTTCTGTTACCACAGCATCTTTAACTAACTGGCGTGTATTGGTACAGTAATATTTAGTCACATTTTTATATGCCATAATGAATAGATTACACACAGAGTACAGTAACTGAAATATTTTCAATCAAGATAAGTGATTTTTTTAAGAAGGTCATTGAACATTTATAACATTTCTGTTTAACTTATATGTTTTGCAACAATGATAACATATTTCAATATGCTAATTATTTTACACTTTTCAGGAATACTGCCTTTGTGTTTGGCTTTGTGTAGTCAATTTTCCAATAAAATAATCTAGAATAATGTTGATATTCCATTTCGTATCATTTGAACACATTTTATGTATATTCAGTTTATTTAATCTTTTTTATATACAGTAATCTGTCATGTATCCGCCCTAACCATTTATCCACCATGATCAAGCTCTTCAGCAACATTAGTTTATTATTGAACAGAGAAAATGAGTCTATTTTTGAGCGTGTCTATTTTTTGGTTGGTATTTAACCTTGAAAGGTTTTGTAGCTTAAAATGTCAATGACGGGCAGCACCCAGTAAACAAATCTTTAACAGCCTTGAATTGGTGAAACAGACGCTGTGGCAAGCAGATCAGCATGTATCAGATAAAGCACTTCATCAAGAGGAAGAAAATGGCTGGGAAAAAAAAAAACACACAAAAACCTTTAAAATAGGATAAGAAATAGCTTCTGTTTGCCAAGTGCGAAAGGGTATTTGACAGCACTCATACTACAGTGATGGTGCATTGACTTTATAACATTTAAACATTACTGCAATATAACATCAAGGCAAGCATTGTGCTCGTGTTACATTCTGCGTGGAACTGAATTGATTTCACTTTGATCTTCAGTTTCTGAAAGGATTGTCTGTCTGAATCCCTGTCAAAGAGTTTAGTGACTTTGTGTCTTTGTGTAGTACAGGATGGCAGTTTTCTTTTTTCAAGTACAAAAATCTACGTGGGTATTCATTCAGTATGCATGAAACATACTGTGGTGCAAGATGTACGTGCTGATCTTAAATATAGCAAATATATAGTAAATATACCAACACTGTATTTCTGATAAATGTTGCAAATGTATTTGGAATGTAACAACGTTCACAGAAATGAAGTAAAATACAGTGGCATGTATTACTCTCCATCACTAATTATCCCTGAGTTTAACCTTTGATTAATAATACCTTTTTACATTTTACGAAAGTATTCTATAATCCCAGACTCCTGTAACAGATTAATATCAGCAGGCTAGAAATTAAAAGATAGGTCTTGCACTTTTTATCTCTTCATAAGTGTTAAGCCTTGACTGGTTTCAAACTGTACTGGGAGTGCTCACATTTAGTGCTGACATGCTCTGGCGTTACCGTAGTTACATGCACCACAGATTGGAGGCTTTTTTTTTTTTATTGTTGCCTGTTGCTGAACCCTCCTAGTTTTGACCTGACAACTTTTTTTTTTACAGATAGATAGTGCATTAAATCCTGCTGACAAAGGTTATTTGTTCCCATATTTTTTTGTCTCCAGTTGGCAGATGGTTTCTGCCAAACACTTTGGTGCTGTCATCATCCATCATCTTCTTGAGTAGTTTTGCACCTCAATGCTTAGTATAGTACTCAGTATTATTTTCTTTGAGTTCCTTTTTTGACTGTTTTAACTAATGCAGATTATGTCTACTGGAGTTTTGCCTGTGTCATATGATCAAACAAGAAAATAAGATGAGCATGTCACAGAAATGAATCTTTCTCGAAAACCATCACTAAAATAATACATTAGTAGCAGTGAGAGATATCTTGGTTTCACTGCGGAACTAAATACATTACAAAATGAATAATACATTGCATATGTTTTTATGATGAAGATGATTCTTCTTCTTATTTCAGCCCTTCACTTATTTCTCTGATTTATTTCTATTTTGTTTTCTTTTACTTTAGAAACCCATCTCCTACCTTACGTAATCCAGAGCAGTGGTGCAGAGGATTCAGTCACTTCATCTCACAGTGAGTACTTCATATTCTACTTCATGTCTGAGGGTTACCTGAGACAAGTACAGTACACTGGGAAATGAGAAACATTCAAATTAGTAAACGTTCTTCCATTATAGACAAATGATTGAATTTATTCACTCAATGAAACACAGCTGAATAGCGTATGGGGAAGAGTAGACATTTCAATTTGTAGTCAGCAGTTTTCAGTTATAATGAGTTTAATCAACCATTGCAATCATTTTTTATTGTTTTAAAACATTTGGTGTATAACAAAATAAAGCATCATAAAGCAAAACTAAAGAAAAACTATCTGAAAACTGAATAAAGTTAATTATCAGACATAAACAGTATATATATCTGTATTTTTGTATTGTATATGTTTTAAAATAGTTGTTGTTGTCTCAGCCATGGCAGATTCAACACAATTGTGGTAAAATAGTTATTTTCTATAAGATATGTTGATGTGTTTCTGCAGCATCGCTGAAGCTCTGCATACTGTATATTTATGATTTTTTTTTTTTTTTTTTTTTTACAAAATGATTGTTTCATTGAGCTTTCATAAATAGTCATGAACTGAACAGTCCATTGAACAGAATACATAATATTTACATAAAATTCATACATGCACATGCTAATGAAAACTGGTATGGACTCCATTAATTATAATGCTGTCAACAATACAGGTAGGTCAAATGAAAATATCTTTTGTATAGTTTTTAACCGCCACGTTTAGGTGCAATGATAAAATACGTATTTCAGACAGGAAACGGTACTTGCTGGAGATTTTTTCATATCTTGCGATCTTCAGTTTCTGAAACAGAGCTGGCGAATCACGATAACTTTGAAATACAAAAGATATTGTTAGAAAGATGTTTTTTTTTTTGGTGTGTAAAATAACTTTTCTGAAGGATTTTGCAAACTATCTTCTAAAAAGAACATCCTCAGATGCTGCATTGCATTCCCTTCCACGTTTATATTTTAAACAAGCCTCTGTTTATTTTGATTTGCTGTGACATTTGCTCAACGAGAAAACAGGAATCCACCAGACCAAAAGGAGGCAATGTATTTTTAAACAGACCGCACCAAGGGTAAACAATGCACTTATCTTATGGTCTTTCCGATTAGTCTGTATGTTTTATAGACATTATGGTAATGACCAGGCTTTGGCACAAGCTGGTGATTCTCCCATGAAACCAAGAGTCTGAGATACATATTAAAGCTAAAGATTCAAGCAGGGGCGCTGGAACTGGGGTGCTGGGGGTGCAACAGCACCCCCTGACTTTGCATGGCTTCCATCATATACAGGGGTTACAGTTTTGTTCAATGGCTTTCAGCACCCCCACTTTAAAAATTGTTCCAGTGCCACTAGATCAAATAAAGATCAAATAAAGTTCCTTGTTAGAATATTGCTATCTTATACAGTCAGTAAACAATATGGAGGTGCGTCAAGATTTCCAAAACTATGTTTTTTAGATGTGATATATTGAGTCTTGAATCTTCAGACACCTAACTATTGTCTTGTTGTCCTGTATATCACAACATAATTTATATTCAATCTGCCACCAAATCAGGTAAGTATTACAAGTATTCGTTTTGGATTGTATTGGAGGAACAATGTAATCAGTTTTTAAAGACAACATCAGCATCCAAAATGTACTGTGAATGTTGCAAGCTTTACTTTGTGTGTCTTTAAAAAGAAAATACTTATTTTTACTCATGTAGGCAAAAGAGAAATCAGTTTGGAATCAATTTATGCATACTGTTTAAAAAAAGCAGGACTATTTGGGTATAAAGTTCACAAAATAAACATTCTTAATGCTAAATCCTGAAGCCTCTTGTGTAATGGGCTTTTGAAGTGAAGGGAATACTCTATCATTTTAGCCTGATTATTTGTGGATACTGGAGTTCTTACTTTTGCTTGGACCAACAGTGCACATTTTGTAGACCTGCAGACCTGAAATTAACTCATTTTTTTTTTCATTATTTATAATGATAACATCAGACTTTACAGCGGTGAACCTTTAGCCATTAGAGGTAATTGGCTCATTTATTTGTGTTAGTTGTGCATTTGTCAGTGCAGAGAGTATGTCAGCTTTGTTGTGATAAATTAAACGCAATGGATGCATAAAATCCATACCATCTATTCTCCATATGGTTGAACCTTTTTTTTGTATGTGTATGTCAGTTTTGTATGATGAGTGGCTGCATGCATAGTCATTTCATTATCTACCTGCTTCCTTATGGTGTTGGCCATTAAAATGAAAAGGGAGTCTATCTCATTCATTTAAAAGGCTCTCCGTTTGATTTTACAGGGAATAAATGCAATTTTTTCTTTTACTTAAGTTATTACCGTGGGTTATCAATTCAATGTGATTTCTAAGTGTAACCAAATACTCACTGTAATATCCTTCACAATACTTAATACATATAAACAGCATTTAAATCAACTTTAGAGAGAGAGAGAGAGAGAGAGAATTAAATTGCTACTGTTTTTTTCTGTTCGTTTGGCCATTGTGCTGTTTTGTTTGTTCAGTGTTTGTGTTTTGTTAAGTCTATTTATTTTATTTCACTCACAGTGCTGTGTGTGTTTCTTCCGGGTCTGACGTCACCGCTCAGGCCAGCGTGCCTCATTTTCCATTTTTTTGCCTGTTAACACATCATTTGTATCCAGTGGCTTCCTGCCTGCTTTGACTTCCTCTGCTCAATGTCTCACTGGTTTGCTGTTCCTCAGACACATGCATGTGGCTGTGCATGACTTCTGTGTAGTGGCATTAAATCACCGCACCTATAGAGACCCAGACAGATGACATGATCGGAATTTGAAAACCCTCTTCTGGTCCTCTGCTCTCACACACAGCGCAGTGCTGCCTTAACGTCATCCTTGTATCTTTCTGTCAAGTGCTGATGCTCATGGCATTATGGTCCATTAGCATTAAGTCACCTTAGTCGCATGGGGTCTGCTCCAACTCTGTCATCTTAATTGTGACTGTTTAGTGTACCACAATAATAGACATTGCTATGTAAGTGCTTTCGCATGGAAGACAGACATCAGAGAAAACAGGTATTTCTTTTAGTTTTAAAGCTTAAAAAAATATAACTGCATATTTTAAAAATGTTTTTCTTTTTTTTAACTATTAGTAAAATACACATGATTATTATTAATATTTAGGTTTAATGATTTACTGATAGTACATTTTTTATTGGATTTTTTTAAAATTTTAGCACTATTGGTAATTTTACGTAAAAAAAGACTCTGGACATTCTATGAAATTTTCTTGAATAGTGAAGTAAAGTTGACTGACATGTGGTCAACATGAGTGCTCTATATAAAGATCACTTTCATTTGTTTTCCTGTGCGGCATGTTTTCTGACTCACCTTGTATAGGTAGCATTTGTGTTGAATTATGCTCTACTTTGAATTATAATACCCCCCCTAACATCAGCCATATTTTGAATGCAAATTTACGACTTGGAATAGTTACAGTGACTGCACTTCGGTACATTATCAGCAATTAGCGTCCATGCTCATAAATTCTGATTTGATAACAAAGTTCAATGTAAGCTCATTCATTTACTTTTATAGTCATCTAGTGGCTGTCTGCTGTTGTAACCCTTTTTTTACATGCTTTATTTTCATATCTTTGGTGCCATTTGGTTGATATAAAACATTATGTGTGTCCTAAGTGCAAATGGTCATTAGCTTAGGTAAATTCACTAGCTTCTCCAGGATGTACTGTCATTTAAGGAACGCTGTCATTTAAGCATTTAAGGAACACCATATTAATGTTATATAGTATAGTAATGTAATAGATGGTCCACAACATGAAACACTTTATTAATCCCCACTACTGCGTGTTTATTAAATAGTTCCAAGTATATTTACAGTACACTTTGGACTGAGCTTTGCATTTAATTATACTGTATTAAAGGCCAATAAATATGTTATCTTTAATCCAAAGCCTTTTAAGGACAGTTGTGATGTCAGTCCAACATCTTTAAATCCATTAGTGGTTAGGGTTAAAGCACACATAATCTTAATTTAATTTTGACTTCACTCAATCAATCCACTCCTAAGTGTGGAACAGTGTAGTGTGTTTTGGAACACTTCCCTATAAACACCCCGTGAACTGCCTATCAGCTACTTTCATTCTTGTTATATTTGGTTCAAAAAACACACACAGACTATGAGATTGAAAGTAATAAAAATAAGCCAATGATTTTTTTCATGACATTTCATATCCATGCTTTTACTATCAATTCTGTTATCAAGTGGTTACAATGCTGCTTAAACCAAGAGGAGGGAGAACTAACTACTCTAGCCCTAACCCTAACCCTCCACCCCACTAGTACCACCGTTCCAATAGGACAAGGTGAATTCTAATGGTTTCAGTGCGGCTGTGACTGGATGTTTGGTCCATGTTACACAACCACTGTTTTATGTATTTAGTATTATTGCTTCGCACTGCCCTTAGCTTGTGTATTTATGCTTATTGTTTTGCTTTTCATCTCTGATAATTAAATCAGTAATCTTGATGCAGGTGATCATTGGCTGTAGTGCTGTTTAAGGTGGAATTTTGTACTTTCACTGCTTCGTGTTAACTGAACTGATATTAAAGGTGTTTAAACTATAGCTTAAAAAGACAACAAACACTTTGTTAATGGAAACTTTCAAGATTATGTAAATGCTTCACTGCCACTAACAGCATATTACTCCACAGTTTTAGGAGTGTTAAAAATAGTTATTTTACAAAATAGTGCCTTTTAATGTGTGACTTATTCTAGAATTAAGTCAATAGCTTCCTTCTTCCACTCCCACAATGTGGGCAATATAGCTCTTTAAAATAATTTTACCTCAAGGGACAATTTGCAGCAAACAGGGCATTAGAATAATTACTCTGTATCCTGGTTACATTTTCAGTTTAAGTGTGTATTTTTTCAGTTAAAGAAGAAAAAGGGCAAAAATCATGCAATAAAGGATTAGTTAATGATATAAATGTGTTCTGCATAGTCGAATTTCGATTATGAGCATGATAATAGACCATGCTGCCCAAATCAATCATTTTATTACTAGTAAGGAATGTCATGGATTCTAAAATACTTGAAAGTTATTGGAACTGTTTCAGTGAGTCTTTGAACGAGTGTAAAAACCAGTACAAGGAAGGAACAGTCTATCAAGACAACAATATGTGATGAGCAAAAACAGCTTTATTTGATTTCCATTGTGTAACATTGCTTATTTTTAACATAGCAATTTAGATGGGGTGCGTGTAACTGTTTTATTAAAGTATGGCTGCATACTGTAATGTGTTAATTAAAAAGTCTCCTATTTTGTCCATCAGATTAACAAATGAAAAAAAAGGATATTTTATAACACGGTGGCGGTGAAATGCAAACAACGTTATCAAGCGATGCAAGCTGCTTGAGACATTTCAAAAGATCTCTCAGACAGACCGGCATGTGTGGGTGTCTGCTCTTGTCCTCGCGTAATACATGCTTCATCATTGCCTGTAATTGTGGCAGCAAATAGCTGCTCTTTGTGACAAAATGGAAATGGTGTTTAGAAGCCTGGCTGTGTGATTGCAGTAATGGCTGCAACCTTTGGTTAATGTAGTGACACTAATGAATTCTGGGAATTAATTTCCATCTAATAAGTCCTGATAGAAGGTACCAGAATTTCTGACTAGATAAGGCACTGCTTGTCAGACTGTCCAGGCTCATTGCTTTATCTTTATGTGAAGACCAGTTTGTATGTAACAAGTACCAATGCCAGGGTGGGATGCACACATACATTTTCTATCTAGATCTATTTACTTGTCTGTCTAACATGTGTCTGTTGTCTATACAGATAAACAAATGCACCATGATACACAATATAATGCCATTATATAAAGAAATTTATAGTAAAATAAACAAACTTTTAAATGGTTTAATATAATTGATACCATTCATATAATTACATGTTACTGTGGAAGAAAAAAAAAAATTCTAACTTGAATAGCTATATTTTTGTATCCAGATGATAAATTAAAAAAAATTAAAAAATGGTTAATAAATGTTAACCTGAGACGAGCACATGGATTTTCTATATTTGAATAGAAGAGCATGCTGCTGGACAGGCAGATATACACTTATTTTATAGCCCAGCATGGCAAGCTGATATTTATAGTGTTGGAGAGAGAGAGAAAGAGAACGGAGGTGGTGTAAATAGTTCTGGTGTTGCTTCTGCTCTGGGTGGCCACTACTCCCAGGAGTGAGACCAGACTACAATAACAACCCACATGGTACAGCCTCTGTAGGACCAGCACTCTCTGGAGATAACTGCATCATTAAGGTGAGCAGAGAAGATAAACTTCTACACCAGCATCCGTCACACGAGGGAGTTAAGCAAATCCCTGAAGAAAACTAGAATTATTCTACTGGCTACTGTATTATTCTTAAAAGCAAGCAACCAAATATGTTTACTGTTACCTGATTCTGAAATCCAGAGTATATTTTGTTACAGAGCTTGAACATACTGTTTTATTCCTGTATTTGTTGAGCACCTCACTTGAAAGTGTAATATGATAAACAAAACCTTTGAAAAAATTTACAATTTGTGTCTGTTGCATGTATTGCACTTACTGGGAGTTTGGCAACGTATGTTTTAATGTGTTGATTATTCCAAAAAATAAGTCATTAGAATACTGTGAAAGAGGATATAATAATATAATAATATACAGTATATATAATTAATGTACAAATGTCTTTAAATTAATTTTTTTTATGATTTCCTTTAATGTATGGATTTAAGAAAACAATGAATTTTGTCTAAATTTGATGTCACGATTTTAGGCTGCATATTTTAATCCTGTTTATTTGTGTCTGTTTGTTTGTAGGTGTTTGATCAAGGACTTTGAAAGGCGGCCTTCGGTTACACACCTCTTGGAGAATCCCTTCATTAAACAGACCCATAGTAAAGTCATGACTCTCCAAAATCAGCTGGCCAGACTCATCCAGGAACAACAAGAGTCAGGCTGTATATCCAAAACCAAGTATGTTCCTGCAATTCAAGGTTTACTCTGGGTTGTGAGAGGAATGACACATCCCTTTCTATTAAAACATTCTTATTTAGTGCTTCTTTAGTTTAGAATTTGTATTGTTGTTTTTGTACAACTTTACATCGATTTTAGGAATTTGCTTTTACACACTAACTATAAAGCTTTTTAACTGTGGTAATTTTCAATGATTACATCACAGTTGTGATCCTTGAGGTCAAGAAGACCCCCCCCACCCCCCAACCCCCCCAACCCCTGTTGCTAACAAGTAGGCTGGAGTCTAAAGGATTTCACTAGGTCGAGATAAAGCCCTCTTTAACCAACATTAATGGAATAACAAAAATATATGACTTGCTATCTAAAAGAATGTGATGCCAGTTTATGGAGCACAAGGTCCCTGTGATGTTGCAGTTAACAATCTGTGTGCTAGAGAGCAGAACTGAGCAGGACTCTAGGTTGCAATTGTACCCACAGAGGAAAAAAAACAGACATTTGATGGAATCTATTTAGAGCTATAATGCGTTTTTTCAATACTATAATATATATATATATATATATATATATATATATATATATATATATATATATACTGTTTACTGTAAATATTCAATGAAGCAGTACAAATTACAGCTGTCTTCAAAAACATAAAACATGAGTGTCCAGTGGGTGGCAGGATTTCACTGCTGCTGTTTTTTGTATGGTCCTAATGTGAATTCTGATGTGAGCTGAGTGAATGCCAGATTGTTTATAATAGGTAATAAACAGACATGGAGGCAGTGCTGTAATGTAAGGACTGTTTTCAATTCATGTGTGTATCCCAAAGCAGCATTACAGCAGTGTTGTGTGTTCACCTAGGAGATTAAACTTAATTCAATTAAGTACGTTATTTTATATTACTCTCTACAGTAGATATGTAATTGATGCAATCCAAAGCTCTTTGCATTGTGTAAATTTATACATTTCAATATCCTACATTGCAAAAATAATAGTGTTCGGTAGTGTCTTACAGCCTTGTCAATACATTTGACATTGATGCATGATAAGCACAAAAAGCAATTACCTCACCATGGGTGGCATTTTGTTATTGTTATTTTTGATAAATTACAATGAAATTTATACATTAAAAATATAAACCTTCAAAAGGTGAAACAAAATGTTTCTAATGTGAGGTTGGGAGGGAGGGGGTGATATACTAGATATGGGAAATTCTCTAAATAGTGGACAATCAACAGGGCCCATCTGTTTTATGTTGTTTTATATTCCATTATTGCAGAGTGGGAATGCTCATGAGACACACTGCAGACAGAAATAGTCTGCTAGGTGCTGTGTGGCGGAGTGCCCCGCCCCTATTTATTATTATTTGTATTTGTTTGCGGCGCGGATAAAAGCGCCGCGTCTTTTGGTATTGTTTTTTATATTTATAAAAACCCCGTGAGGATGCGTGACTGATCAGCAACTGATTATTTAACTAGCTGACAGTCACGCATCCTTACCAAACGCGTGCAGACTGTGGCTGAGGGGTAATAAGATAATTAACAGCTAGTTAACCCCTCGGCCAGAGTATAAGAACCTGCAGCTGTCCGTGCTGCAGGGTTGAGTGTACAGAGAGGAGGTACAGGGAGATAGAGGAGACAGAAATAACAATTGCTAAAACGTGCTGGATTAGCCAGCACGACACTTACTTGTTTGTCTGTCTGATTCGTTTGGCCCTCGTGCCCTTTGGTTTCTGTTTTGTTGTTTGTTTAAATCTTTCATTTTTGTTTATTAATAAATCAGCTGAACGCCGTTGCGTTCACTTTCACCCGCCCATCCATTGTTGTGGTTCTGTTACTTCCTGGTCCGTGATGTCACCACACCTCACCACTGCGATGGATGGGCGGGTGAAACTGAACGCAACGGCGTTCAGTTGATTTATTAATAAACAAAATAAAAGATTTAAACAAACAAAAAAACAGAAACCAAAGGGCACGAGGGCCAAACAAATCAGACAAACAAGTAAGTGTCGTGCTGGCTAATCCAGCACGTTTTAGCAATTGTTAATTTCTGTCTCCTCTCTATCTCCCTGTACACCCCACCCTGCAGCACGGACAGCTGCAGGTTCTTATACTCTGGCCGAGGGGTTAACTAGCTGTTAATTATCTTATTACTCCTCGGACACAGTCTGCACGCGTTTGGTAAGGATGCGTGACTGTCAGCTAGTTAAATAATCAGTAGCTGATCAGTCACGCATCCTCACGGGGTTTTTATAAATATAAAAAACAATACCAAAAGACGCGGCGATTTTATCCACGCCGCAAACAAATACAAATAATAATAAATAGGGGCGGGACACTCCGCCACATGCTGTCATTAGGGATCAGCGATAATTGTAACACATCAGGAGATAGGGAGCTCGCTGCAGGTAATATCTCTGCTGTTAAATGATTTTAACTTTTTCATGTCTTTGCCTGTATACACCTGATGGAATCTGATTGTAAATGCTAATGTGTCTAACATGCATCTCCTCTACAAAGCTGAAGTAAACTAATGTGCCAAGTTTGTGTTTGCTACAATTCAATATGTGGTAGAATTAGATCTTTCTGGGCCTGTCCTCAGAGGCAGGGCTTAATCTGATTAAAGAAGCTTGCAGACAGAATACCTGCATGCTTCCAGTTCAGTGTCTGAATGAGTTAGAGCAGCACTTTGATGAGATTGAGCCTGACCAGTAGCACAGTTCCAGCACGAGAGCAGTGCTCTGCAATGGTCATGTTGCAAACCAGGCATAATGCGAGTCCTACGACGGTCTTGTGGAAAGAGATATTGTGGAAAAGCAGCAGGTAATTTATAGAATAATACATTCACACATTTTATTAGCTAATTTTAATGATAACAAAAACGAAAATATTGCGCTGATGTTATTTAAAATGAGCATTTCCTTCTATAAAGTTATTGCTGAAAACAAGCAAACATACTGCGTGAAACGTCTGCAGCTTCAGAGAAATCTTTATGTTGTGTTTTGGTTGTAGCAATGTTGGTTGTATTTAGGAAACGCTTGCTTAATAATGTGGCATTTCTTTATTTTCAAATGTCTGTTACTCTACTGCTGTTTCTACTAACATAATGTAATCAAAGAAGAAAAGGTCAATGTAGTTGCAAATCAGTATATGGTACAGAAAATGTTAATAAACTTGTTGCTGGCGGTAAGGAGAAACAATAATTGGACATTGAAAATTGATGAGAAAATCAGGGGTAAAATAATTGGGCACAATAAAAAATACTAATACAAATAAATTATATATATATATATATATATATATATATGTATATATATATATATATATATATATGTATATATATATATATATATATATATATATATATATATATATATATATATATATATTTGAACCACTGAAAACCTAAACATCCTAGCATACCATAGGAATCTAAATGTACTCTTTATCAACTGCAGCACAACTACCCTTGAAACCAAAGCTTCTGTACCACCAACAAATATTCAATAGTTTTCTTTTATTCACTGTTATACCCCGAGGGTGTATTTGACAAGCTCCCCTTCTATCAAGGTGCAACATGAATACATTCATAATGTGCAGCTGCCTTTGCACTGACCCTGTGACTTCCACACAGGAGAATAAAAGGTCAATTGGCAACCAAATGAAAACTACACTGCAGTAAATAAGGGCTTGGTATAATCAATAAAACCCTGGGGAAGTGTTAAAAATTAGCTGTGTGCACCCTGACATACAGTTTAACTGTTTTTAAAATGGAAGTTCTTGAGATCTGTTGTACATGTAACATGAGACTGAGGTACTACAGCATATAAAGTAAAACTTTTTTTTTTTCTTTCCCAAATCCATTTAGGCATGCACAAATCAATACTAGAAAAACGCAAGAAAATGCAGTGGAAAGCTGTCCAGACGATGACTTGGTCAACCTCGAAATTTTAGATGAGGTGAGTGTTTTTTTTTTTTTTTTTCTGTCTGGATGGGGTGGGGAGGTGGGATGTTCTACTAAACCAGTCCTTATTTATCGTTGTGTAGGAAACTCTCATAGCTCATCTGCAGAAGCGGTATGCAGCCCTTCAGATTTACACATATGTTGGAGACATTCTGATTGCTTTAAACCCTTTTCAGAATCTTAACATCTACTCACCACAGGTAAGTTTAATAGAAGCATATACATTTTTTAATTTGGCATGTACTAATATCACCATACCCAAATGCTATCAGTGAAAATAAATATCATCAAAATTTCCTGTGATTAATTTGGAGTTGACTAGCTAAATTATTACATGCTTGTGTAAAAGCAGGGCACAGGGGCAGAATGTGATCTCATTTTGTGATAGTCACATGCTAGTTTCATTATAAAGAGTTCAGTAGGTTTCATGTTACTCTTCAAAGCGAGAGCATTTGATCCTTGTGTACTCCATCGGTGTAATATGTTTTTCCATGATTTTGAATTACGCTGCTGTGGAAATACCCTGTACACACATAGCTGGAGGCTGGTTTGGAGAAAGGGCACCTGGGGTAGATAGCAGTATGGTTGTGACCTCCAAATGAATGTTGTACTTTGTAAGGTCTAGTACTGTAAGTCTATCTGCAATAGTCATGTAAAATCCTTCGTATACAGTATTACAGTCTGAATACTTTTCAGGGAAGGCCTCCTCTGTCCTCAGAGCACTTTGCCCACATGCATGAACATTAAGTCCACACATTTATAAAAACTGAATGTGATCCTGTCCGCCATGCAACAAAATTACAAGGATATGTTTTGTAATGATGTTTTTTTCTTGTGGTGCATTGTTTATGAATCACCCTCTGGGTGATTCTTAAGCTACTGACGTATCTAAAAATGAAAACAATTTATGAAAGCAATTCTGCTGTTTTATTTATTTTTTTAACATACAGTTTTCTAAGCTGTACCATGGAGTAAGGCGATCATCAAATCCTCCACATATCTTTGCAACGGCAGATGCTGCTTACCAAGGAATGGTAACTTTCAGCAAAGACCAGGTAAGAAAGACAGAGAGGTGCCACCACCTTGGTTTAGAAACACACAGCAAATATACCTAATCGTCTAATTCCAGAGACTTGGACACCTTGACGATAACAGACTTTTTGTCAATTGCATCCAGCAATTTGTAATTTTGAAACACATTACGATTATACACCTTGCCTCTTTCAAAGCTTGATCTCTACTGTACTTGTGACTTTTAGAATAATCTTATAGATTACACTTACATTTATTACTGAGTGTTTTTACTAAAAATAAAAACTGCAGCTCTTTCTTTTTTAGTTACTAATCTCAAAAACAAGGTCACGTTCTGTAAGATTTTGGTCAATCTACTTTTCTTTGTGGTAGGTCTAGTATTGTTTGCAGTATGTGATACATTTCATCAGTACATAGGATGAATGTTCTTTTAATAACATACTGAGTCGCTTTAGTTTTTTTTTTATATTGACACATATAATAGCACTGGAAAGTAGCTCATAATTTACATTTTATGTTGTTTCCCATATTTAAAAAATGCGTGTGTGTTCTTTTTTTTTATTAATTTCTCTTGTCTAGTGTATCATCATAAGTGGAGAAAGTGGAGCGGGAAAGACAGAAAACGCACATTTGATTGTTCAACATTTGACCTTCTTAGGAAAGGTATTATATTCATTAGGATGATGTCTGTATATAAGGATAGATGTAATGCTTGGGTAAGTTTCTTTATAGAACCACTCTGAATTTTGAGCTATTAAGAGTTACTGACCAAAGACAAGAATCTTAAACTTTCTTTTCTCTTATTGGTTTGAGCCCATAATATGAATTACTGGTGGTTGAATTGCAGCATTTCATAATATTAAAGCACGCCATATGAAATATGTGTATCATAACAAATTGAATATATTGGACTAAAGAGAATGGTTTAAAAGGTTAATGTGTCTCCATGATCAAATGCAAATGCTGTTTACTGAAATGTTTCTGTGTGATTTGTAGGCAAACAATCGTACATTACGAGAGAAAATTCTCCAGGTCAATCCTCTGGTTGAGGCCTTTGGCAATGCCTGCACTGCTATAAACGACAACTCAAGTCGGTTTGGGAAGTATCTAGAGATGAAGTTCACGCCAACTGGGGCAGTGATGGGAGCCAAGATTTCCGAGTATCTGCTGGAAAAGTCCAGAGTAATAAAACAAGCTACGTGGGTGAAGCCTTTTGATTCAGTTTCATTCTTTTGAAAATAATATTAATTATAGAGCCTTACTAAAACATATGAGGAGGTCCTGTTTATTGAAATGGTAGAAATATATGTTTATCAAGTGGATGTATACTGTATGCTGAAAAACAAGAGTTTGTTTTGCAGGCTTATTGAGTTTTCTTTTTTTTCTTTTTTTCTTTTTTTAAAATTAAGTAATCGCCAATTGATTTTTACCCCATTTTGAAATGTCCAATTGTATTTTAGGCTCAGCTCACAGCTACCACCCCTGTGCTGACTCAGGAGTGGCGAAGACAAACACACACTGTCCTCCAAAGTGTGTGCCGTCAGCCGACCGCTTCTTTTCACTCTGCAGGCCCTCCATACAGCCCCAGAGCTACAGTGTCGGAGGAAATGCAGCTCTGGGCAGCTTACAGTCAGGCCCACAGGCAGCCAGCCAGACTACAAGGGTCGCTGGTGCGCGTTGAGCCGAGGACACCCTAAGCCTCCCCCCCCCCCAGGCACTGCTTGGCCAATTGTGCGCCTCCCCCTGGGAGCTCCCGTCCACTGTTGGCAGTGGAATAGCCTGGACTCGAACCAGCGACCTCCTGGCTATAGGGCGCATCCTGCACTCCACGCGGAGCGCCTTTACCGGATGCGCCACTCGGGGGGCCTTCTTATTCATGTTTTATAATGGTGTATTTGAGTCAATGGCTTATTGATTAAAATGTGTTTTTTCTTTCTTTTCAGAGCAGAGAAAAGTTTCCACATATTTTATTATATGTATGCTGGTCTTTATCATCAGAAACAACTGGCAGAATACAGGCTATCGGAGAACAACCCTCCGAGGTAGATGTTTAGTTTAAGATGTGATGCATTCTGTTTTAGAGACACAACGTTCGTTTATATTTACTTTTGCAAATTGAAATCAATTTGCAGGCTATATAACATGGAGTTAATGGAATGTTAAACATCAAAGTTTGCATT